>NC_053115.1:22690504-22925504 GCF_010015445.1 Perca fluviatilis
AGAGGAAGCACAAGAGGGAGAGGAAGAGAGAAAAAAAATCAATAGCAACCCCTGGAGTAACTGCTGCTGTAATTGCCTTAAGTCACAGGGTTCACACGTTCTTATCCAACGCAATTAAAAAAAAATCCTCACATTTTTGTTTAGATTAACAAACACAGAGGAAGAAAATATCGACAGAATGCTTGAAAACCTCAATACTCTCTTTCAGAGATTGCCCATCCACTTGTCCCTTCTCATAACCTCAATATTATAAAACGTTTTGCTTCCTCAACTTCCACTATAAACTTTTTACAGTGTTTCAAATGCATGTTTGTGTGTGCTGAATGTTTCTGTATATCCCAGTGCCTTTATTTTGTTGATGTAAATGTATGAGTTTCCTGAATTGGAAGACTACAGCAATGCAAATGGATGTAGTGGACACAAAGCAGACGTTATATGTTAGTATCTAGCAGGGATGTGAGAGATCTCTGGAAACTACACCCATTTTCAAAAATCATGCTAACTCATAAAGTTATTCCTATGGTCTAAGACAGTCCATAATATTAGTGAACAACCCTCCCCAAATCTAAAACCTTAAGTGCCAAAACTAAGTTTTTATGTCAAGAAGTATAAAATGTGGAACTGCTGCAAAGACAATGAATTGGGAAAGATGTAATAGGTGACACTGAGTATTATATTTTTAGATAGATAGATAGATAGATAGATAGATAGATAGATAGAGTTTCAAAACTGAGAACACTACAATAGAATAAAGCTCATTTGGGTAAAGAAAATGGCCATTCTGTGGGTCCACAAAATCAGTCTCCCTTTCATTGTCTATGGACCGCTCCAGTCATGCTCAGATGAGACTGTCAAAGAGACGTAACCACTTGTTGAATTTCAAGAGATACGGACTTAGAGAGCAACTGAGAGGAAAAAAAAAAAGTTCTAAGTAAAAGGCCTCTTAAGCCTATAGATTGCCTTTTCAAACAAAAAGCAATAAGTAAATGCTAGAAGAGTTGAGTGGAAAGAAGAACATGCTGTTTAACCAGAACAAGTTTAGGAGTGGATGTTTCTGACATTATTATACGGTTGTGTCAATAGATGGAGAGGTTGCCGTACAGAGAGAGAGCAAGAAAAACGGGAAGAAGGTGGGGACCGATAAAGTGCTATCCTTAGGCAGGTGGAGGTACTGGGAGTGGTTGGCTTTTACAGGTAAACAGATGGCATAGCGCAGCAAGGCGCTGACCTGCCACCGCTGTCAGGTCAGTTACATGATCTAGCGACTCGCTGCCGTGTGCAGTTCTCTAATTAACACTACCTCCTAATCTGTGCTGAGTTGCCAGTGCCATACAACCACTCTCTCACACATGAAATGAGTGACTAGAGAGCAAAGCGTCTAATGGATTTAACAATGGCAATTCATTTTTAAATGCAGAGTCGACTTTCTTAATGTAACCTGCATAGTGTAGCATTTTCATTTGCTGAAGCTGAATAATAGTATTCAGATAATAAATGGACAGAGTCCTTTTATTATTTGAGGATTTATGGACTCAGTCTAACCTCACGCATTTGTGTTTGTTCCAAAAAAGTAGGAGGTTGGCGATTAGATGAGGATTTGCACAGCTGTATTGAAATGTAGTCACAGCCCTACTTGCTTGAGCTCACGTCGATGAACCGGTCTGTACAGTATACATGTAATTTTGTGTCCACAGTTCTTACAGCCAACAGCAGGCCTGTCGTCATCCTATTTTTCTATTTCAGCACAATGTCGTAATGGTTGAAACACTGCAGTTGCCTGATGCCTGGTGTAATGGTAATGCAAAAAGGACAGAGGCCATGTTTTTGATGATCTGTTATGGTTGCCGCTGTTTCTGCTTTTAATGTCCTCTATGATGCCTGTGATACATCTTGTTTGGGGTGTGTTTTGGTTTGCAGACCCTGACCTGCAGGTCTTTTGCCTATGGGATTTGAGGGGACTATATTTAGCTGGCTAGGTGCCTGGGGAGAGGAGAAACACTGAAGAGCAGTTGAAGGGGGATGCTAGGTGGTAGACTGAGCTGAGTGTTGGTTGGCTGAATGGAGGTCTAAATGGCTGGCATGTTGCCTTCCTGCTGGCCATTCTGGAGTGCACAAGCCACATTGTAAGAGACGACACTGGACCACAGCCTGGCTCTTTGACTGGCTAGATGCCTGACTTCCAGGTTAGGCTGGCTGGCTGGCAGCTCTCGATTCTTAATCACTGTTTTGGCATTGCAGCCCAGCCAGCCAGCTGTCATTAAGTGTGACTGTGGCAAATGGAGGTGTTTGTGCAGATCATAGATGACATTGGTCACCATCTGGACACATCCAGCTGTTGGCCAGTGCATCATTTAACATCTACTGAGGTTATAGTGCTCAGACCGAAAGTAGCACAGTGTTAGCTGAGGAGCTGAGTTATTGTGGGTGTGTTGCTCCATGCAACAGTGAAAAAGTGAAAATACGAGTAAAACATTTACCAGTTTGAAGACTGCGACACTGCAATGTGATTTATAATACTTTAATCTATCTGGAATATATTTAATTGTCCAACACCATCGAAGTCGGCTTATGGATGAATGGCTTATTTTTGGCAAAAGTTGAGCCAGATGCAACTTTTTGCCAAACAACCTTGCATTTTTTAGCAAGAGGTCTTGTAACACACTGCCAAAGCAGGTGCATTGAGCTAGATTCGGAGACAGGCTGGGTACATAACATCCTACACATTTTTACCAGTTAATGGGCCACTTTTTAGTCCAAATATTGTGCACATTAAATCATTGGTGCTCTAATTCCTTTAGTTCATCAACAGTTGATATGACATATTAAAAATGTGCAATAGCTTGGCAATACCATTGGGGGAAAAAAAGTAATTTAGTTTTGAATCAGATCTGATCGTGTGTAAGTGAGTGATTGCTAGTTGATGGCACTTATTTCAACATCAACAGAGAAACTGTACTTAACAAAATTGGATCATGTCAGGAGATTATTATCATGGGTTGCTTTGCTCTCCATGCATTTTAAGAGTTTGATGGTTGATATTTAAGTAGTGAAAAGTTTAATAGTGTATGCAGGGAAACCCTTGGTTTTGCATGATGGCATCTGAGTCCACTGATCGGGCCCTCTAAAGATGTAGATGCTGCATCTTTCTGTTCCTCGAGTGCTGTTTCCTTTTTTCTTTTGCCCCCTGTAGGTCATCCATCACAGTTGACTATGGCACAGCATGTGCATCAATCATGGGACTTGACTGAGCAAGTATCGATCTACAGTATTAAAGAATGGGCAAAAACAGTGTCCTAGTGTGGCTAATCATTTTATTAAAGCTTGTGCTGCATCGTATGAATGTAATCACAATTTTAAATAAAGAATCAACTCAATTTAACTTAAATTAATAATACAAAACCCCAAACTAAACAAGAATAATTAGTTAAAAAAAACTATTTGAGGAAATTTCTTAGTTCCTTTCTTGGATCAAGGATAATTTTGACCACTGAATTGAGGGCTACTGTGGAAGAGGCATGTAGACACAAGCAACTGTGTACAGGCCACTAGCCTGTACACCAAACTCTTTTTCCTACAATTGGAAAACTTTAGAAATGTTTCCCTTCACTCCAAATTCAGTCGCAGTTGTGTTTGTTTATACTGTGGACTTTATAGTGTCTGGAGCACTGGGCCGAACAAATTTCATTGTGTGGGATTAAAAAAAAGTTGATCTGAATCTTCGTTTTTGCTCCTTTCACTAGGGATGTAATGATGCATTGTGAATCGGTTAAAAATCAATTTAAATGTTTAAGATTACAACCAGGTAAGATCAAAAAAGAATCGCAATGCAATTTTTAAACCGCCTATGGCGTGACGATAGTTAACATACAGCAGGTAATGTTAGCTTACCATTAGCTAGTAGAGCGGGCAATCTTCCTCTATAGTACCATTTGAATTTCATTTTTTCTTTTTAATATTCAAATATTTGAAACAATTTGTCATAAACTAAGTAACAGTGATTTTAGCCACGATGCTAACGGCATTGATAACTAAGCCAAACGGTGCTGTCACTACAATAGGCCTATGTCACGCAACAATTGAAGACCGGAAGAACGTCTCTGAGTGGGGATACGGCTCTTCCAGTTAGCTTTTTACAATGGCGTAGCCTGATAGATACTGCTGGACCAAGTCTCTCCGCAACCTGCCTGAAGTCACCTATGACGATGTGGTTCGGATTGTAAATGAACACTCTCAAAGTAAAAAACATTTTGCAAAAGGTACAAGGTACAACTACCATAGACTTCAATGGTAGAAGCTTGCTCTAGCCGTTAATGTTGAAACTATTTCCAGCCGCGTCTGTCACCCCCGGCTCCGTAAGCTTGTGTCACATTCAATGTTGTAAAATACCCTTTTAGCCTTCAAACGTTAAACCAACAACTGGTGAAAAAGTTGTTGTAACTTATTATCACATTTTAAATAAATCATTTAAATGTAACCATATGACCATAGCAATAAACAAGCCTTAATTTTACTTTATTAAATTTTTTTATTATTTAAGATAAAATACTATTTCAGTTGCACCTTTTGATAAAAGGACACATCTGCTGTTTTGCACAGTTTATATAAAGTAAGGAATATTTTTCAGTCGTTCATCCTGTTAAAAAATAATCGTGAGAAAATCATATAGTGAACTTAAAATCATGTATCAAATCGTGAGTTGAGTGTATCGTTACATCCCTACCTTTTTTAACTGTTTATTCATGGAGTCATACAACTTAGGATAATGGCACATTTTCTGTTCAGGTTAAAACAGTTTTTATGACTTTTATGTAATTTGTGATGCCTTTTACATTTTGTTTTGTGTTTGATTGTGCAACAGAAAGACAATACTCACCATATTTGCAATTGAGCGTAAAGGACTGGGATTTTTCTGGGTGTGATCGGAGAGCAAACAGGGAGTGGAGTGATTACAAAATGCTTTGAGGGGGAGCAGAAACTCTTCCTGCTCCACTCTCAAACTGGATAGGACAGAAAATAATAGATATTTGGTTAGAGAGACACAGCCAAAAACAGACCGTAGCAGTTGGTGGCAAACAGTAAGAGATAGAAATGGACTTGATTTGAAAGACACAGTACAGTGAGATGTATTGGCTGTACCATACCTGGGGCCAAGTCGTTGGCCTTATAAATGTGTGACCTGGAGGAAGCTGCCTAACTGGGTGTTAAAATATGCATCATAAGCTAAAGGCGACACCAGTCAGCTAAAGACCACCAGCTAAACTGAGAGAGAGAGAAAGCGGCAGCTTGAGGTATGATATGACATATGGTGAAGTATGTTAGGTTCTACAGCAGGTAGTGTGATGCTGTGGTAAACTTTATTTTAATCTTTCTACAGCCTTTAAGCAGTGAGGGAGACAGTACAGAACCTGTTTTGTTTTGAATCATTGAAATAAGTGTTATAAGCCTGTCTTGATTATGTTGCTGCTCCTACACATGCTATTTTAGTTGCTGGACAGAGCTGTCGCTAGGGTTGGTTCCGAAGTCGTTACCTTTTTTTTTTTTTTTTAACCTAGAACCGATTCACGCTAAACCAGACGGTGCCAAATTTCGGTACCTGAGAGCGCATAACGCAAGCTTCTCCATCCTCTGCGGTGCGGACAGAGCAAAACTCCGTCGGCTCGGCAGTTTGGTAAAGTCCCAGTGAGTCACAGCAATGCCGGTTAAGACGTTGCAACTGTCGTTACACTTTTCAGAACTTTACGCAGACAGCGTTCGCTGCAATATAATGTTAATGGCGAGCCGAAATCGGTCGCAGTTTGGTCAATGCTTCCTCTGTGCAGTGTGAGAAATTAATAATTATTTTATTTGAAAGGTTGTAGGGACAAAGACAGATTGAAGTAAGAGACTGTGAGAGAATATATATGGTTACAAAGATCTTAGAGAAAAGTTTTCAATTTGAATATGTAATTATATATTTTCATTCGGTTGTCTTTTCATGTATGTGCTGGGTTGCATTAAATTATATTTTCTGTTTTGTTTTTATAAGTTTACATTTGGGCCACCAAAAATGTACTTTGGCCACCAAAGTAAGGGGATTGGTGGCCCATGGGGTTAGTGCTTAAAAATATCAGCATATATCCCTAGTATCACTGTTTCTGGGAGACTTAACCTCTCAGCATGAACTACTGGCGTAGCATTTTCAGTGCTTAAGAAGCAGTCCGTTATTATTAAGCTTCCAATAAAGTTGTAGGGTTAACCTCAAATGTTAAGACTGGCGTTAAAAGCTAGCTGAATTGAGTAAAGCTGGGTCGATAATTGGGAACAATACTCTCTGATGCATGCAGACTTCATTTGAGGTAAGGGTAGTGTATCTGCTTAGACCTACTTTCTTATTCTGGAGGTCTGTTCTTGTGTCTGAGAGCTCAATCCATTTAGTTCAAGGTTCAGCTCCACCAGACCTGATAGTCACCTCTCAACAGGACGGAGTGGAACTGACCTATCTGCAGTCAGTGTGTGAGGGGAGTCATCACCAATCTGCACATTTTCAATAACTGTGTGTGTGTGCTGTTTTATTTTTGTTTACCCAGTGATAAATACACAGGCCTTGTAATTGGGGAAAGGAAGGGGGGTCGTGAGAGAGAAAGGGAGAGAAAAATATGGGGGTGTTGAGGGATATGGCTGCTTTTCTCTTGGTGACAGAGCCTGTTGCCATGGAGCTGGTCCTCCCATTGGTGGAAGTCTGGTCCAATCGCTAAACAGCACAGATTGTTTCATCATTGAGAAGTTTTTCATCTCTTCCTGTCTCACTAGCCACCCCTTGCTTCTCCATCTTTCTCTCCTCTTCTTTCTCTCCTCTTCCACTGCTCCCCCTACTTCTCACAGTAAAAGAAGCTGATAAATTACTTAAGGTTTATAATGAGTACAGGAGCTGGCACCCAATTTCATTTTGACAGTTTCAAGTTGAGCAGGCAGAATCTGTCCTCACTGTACTTGAGAAGACAAGATAACCTCACAATCCCACATTTAATTATTTATGTATTTATTGGACAGCTAAGAAATTATTTTTAAATCATGTGTCTCACTGGCCAGAAGGTTTCATGACTAAAATACTGCCATCTTTTGGACAGGCACACTTTTTCAGTAGTAACTGAGTCCAGTATCAGTGTTTTATATTTCACGTTAGAATGCTGCGGTCTTGTCTTTAGTAGTGTCGGAATTTGATTGATGCTCTCTTGATTCATTGGCAGTTAGATCATTAAGCACAAGGCTTTCAAACTGTCTCAGCTCTGAAGGTAACATTTTTTTTGTAAGCTACTCAAGAAACATGAAATGTAGTTGTTACAGAGCACTTTTTTTATTTGAACATTTTCCCATCTCAGCAGTTCAAGTTGAGTCTTCCACGTTTACATGAATGCAGTAATCTTTAATGTTATTAAAACCCAAGAAATGTGTGAAAGTTGAGCATTATTAATATGAATCAGTATCTTATTTGTTTTTCTTATGCACAAATAACAAATCCACATATAAAGTAGGCTGCATACTTTCCCTGACATCTTGGATCACTTTTCTTTGATCATAACAAGGTGTATTATTATTAACCTTTTGTTTAAATTCAATAGAAAATGTGTATGTTAAGGCTCATGTGCTATCAAAACTATTAAAGCAGCATCCATTTTGCAAGGTGAAACTGTTAACATGCACCGTAAGGGCTCCCTCTTGATAGACACACTGATGAAAAGATGCGTTTAGGCCCAGCATGCTCTTAGTATCTGACATTACATTGGCCATTAATGGGACCAAATTAGAACTGCATTTACGAACCGGGATTTCCTGGTTAATTATATGCATAGATTAAAAGTTGCCAAAGGTGTTGATTTTATTTTTGGGCCTCGATAACCTCATGCTGTGCATGTATTTTGTGGTGAGAGTTTGCATGAATTTCACGGTGTAGTGCAGTGCTGCAGCCACAGCTAAATATTTCTTGATTATCATAATGTTCTTTAAGTCCGTAGAAAAGTGTATGTAACCTCTCTTTTAACTCTTGTTTAATTCCTATTAGCTTACATGCTGACGTGTTTTTCCTTGGGCTGTCAAACGATAAATTTTTTTTTTTTAATCGCTGAATTTTTATAGTTAATCTCGATTAATCGCATGTTTCAGACCTGCCAACCTGTACGCATTTTGCATAGTATATACGCATTTCGACATCAAAATACGGTGATACGATTTGTCACTTTTAAACTACGCGAAAATCAGGTGACTGCTTTGAGTTCACTCGTTGACGCGCGGTAGCCGTCAACACTTGATGGTATAGTAGGCGGCTCGGCTGCGGTTACTGTAAAACACGCATGAAACCTAGCAGCCACGAGCATGCTGGGAAAAAAACTTAAGAAGAAGAGTTTGACCAATCACAGCGTCGGGTTCCTTCCTCTAATGTCAAGCGGGGATATCGGCTACTGATAGTAAAACGAAAGCATCAAATGCAAGTGTTATTCCTCCCTCGTTCCCGTTTAGTTTGGTTGGTTTCCCCCATGTATCTATGGGTTTCCCCAAGGGAGGACGGTGCTTGCAAAGGTAAACGGATTTGATGTAGAAAGGTGAAATGAATTAATTTATGTAGCAACTTTGGAGAAATATTATTTATATTATTATTAATAAAGCCTTGCATTTGGTATACAAAGTCTTGGATTTAGTTACAAAGGTCTTATAAATGTTTTGCCTTTCCTAGGTTTAAGTTCATACCGTAACAAAATTAACTGTTACTAATGTAGGCTAATAAAAAACTGACCAGAGCCCGTCACTGGACGCACCGGAGGGCCGAGACACAAAGTAAACACGCCTCTCCCGGGGTTAGCGGTTAAACTGAGTGGAGGATGTGCGGAATGTGTCGGTGTCTGTCCGACCTTGGCTGGCCGCTCGGCGCCTTCAGACAAAGCTCAAGCTAACAGACTAACGGCTTATTAGCTAGCCAAACACCGAGCGGTAACATCTGCAAAGATTGGCTCTGTGAGCGCATTAATCTGCTTGGTGTGCGTCTTATAACAAACAGAGCGAGCAGCTGCCGGACTATAACGCCTATTGATCCGTGCAGGACTTCACTGTGAGCGGACTGTTTAGAGACCATGTGACCGGCAGGTAACGTCAAAGGTTAGCTGCTACTGTAGCAGAGCTGCAAGGAAACGCTGAACTGAGCTGTGTGTTTTCAGTGTTAAACTCTGCTGCAGGTATTCATGCACGACTGTTGTTAGTGATTTCCAGCGGTGGAAGACTTACTCAGATTATGTATTGCAGTACAAGTAGGAAAAACAGTGTTACAACTGACTTGTCAGTTACAAGTCCTGCATTCAACATCTTCCCTATGTAATAGTACAAAAGTATTATCAAAATATACTTAAAGTACCAAAAGTAAAAGTGCTCATTATGCAGTGTAATATATTTTATTGGATTATATTATGATCCAATTAATTGTATTTAATATAATTAATGTTTTATTTAATTCAAGTAGCCTACTTGAACATAATTATTTTCTAGGGTTTAAAATGTATTCAGATTTGAAATTTAATGGCATTTTTTTCCCCGTGTGTGCTGCCGTGTTCATGAACCAGAACTTCGACAATAAATCAGTAAGTTGCTACTCAAAAATTTTTTCAAGGTTGGCAGGTCTGCATGTTTTATTACATGATTAAAATTCTATTATTTTGCATTCCAGAACTGTTTTTTTTTTTATTTGTATTTTATTAGTATTCAGAATCTCTCATACAATGTTTCAGATTCTATGACAAACCATATACCTATTCTTTTACTTCAAGAATAGAGGTTGATAGATGAGATAAACAAACAGATTTACAAATGAACCTCAGAACGGTTTTTAAGTATTAACAATGGAAAGCAATTCCTACCAGTGTATCTTGATTGGGAATCAAATGAATGCAAAGAAAGTTACTTTATGAACTTGACTTTAAGATTTGTATTTGTTTATTATTTATTTATTTACTGTAAACAAAATGTGTGAATCTGTCATTATTGCAGAATTCCTCCAAGTACCTAACTAAAAAAACTAAAAATCCCTATCCTTACACCACAGCAATTAACTGACATTAACACTAACACTTTGCTTATACAAACAAAATGGTCCAAAAACCGGATGCCACAGCAGGACATTTGTAACCCTTAAATTTTTCTAATAAGGAATGTAACAATTCTGAGTCTATTTCTATGTCTACGATGCTGACCGGTTTGCAGTTAGTTGCCACCCATTTCGCAAGAGCTGTAGTAATTTTTTTTGGATTTGGTTTCATCCACAGGTCGGCAACTAGCACTCTCCAAAGTAGTGTTTTACCTGAGCCAGCTAGCATCAACCTGAGTCACGTTAACTGTACTATGCTTAGCTCGTAGGTGGTTGCTCAAGGTTGACGTGCTTCGGTGATATTTTAATTGGGCTTTACACAATGTGCATATGGCTTTCGACTTCGTCTACTGAGCCGTCCGGGAGTTTTGGAAAATAAAAAGCGCCATTCAGAATTGTGTTGCTGCTGTCTTTCTCCATCATGCCTGCAGCAGTAGGATGTGTTACAAGGAAGTATGGCAGCTTGATAAGTGAAGGTGCGGCAAAGGGTCAAAATAGTAGCCTAGCCCCAAGAGGCCGTAGATTCTAGTGATTTTAGAACATCTAAGGGGCGTTGTTAGGCACGACGTGAAGCCGATTGAAGTGTAAAATAAATAAATAAATCGTGGCGTGTGATTAAAAAAAAAAAAAAATGAACGCGTTATTCTCGGCCCTTAATCGCACCGCGATTAATGCGTTAATGCTGACAGCCCTAGTTTTTCCGAATATTAATTTCTTCATTGACATAGTTGGCATCATCTGATATGAGAACATCGATCTCCTAGACACCTTAAAATCTCTTTCAGTGTTTCCTAGCATAATAAACTGATGTGCATATCAAAGTAAAGATGAACATTTTAAGATGTTAATGGCAGAAAACATCTCTGGATCCTATGTCCATGAAACATCAACAAAGAACGGTGGCATTTTGAAATTAAAGTTTTATAGTTAGAGAAAAAGAATATTAAAATAATGAATAGTAGTTTTTTTATTTTTTTTATTTCACACATCATTTTCTACATTAATGTTATTTCATAATTCTGATCTACTTCTTCAATTTTGGCCCATGTGGAATTCTGTGTTTCTCTTCTTCACCCACATTCCAGCACTTTTTCCTTCATCATTAATGCATGCAAGATAGGATCCCCTCTCTCTCTCCACTGGCATCCGTTCATTATTCAGAAGGGAGACTGTCGTTCACTTGGCCAACACCTCTTTATCTCCATCACCCACTTTCTCTTTGTGGTTTTATCCTCCAGTCTCAGTTTTTTTCTCTTCATACACCTTCTGCATGTTTCCCCACGCATAGCAGAGAACTATACATAGGTCATAACTAGTGAGAGCAACAGAGAGGGAGACTTGGAGAGAGCTACAGAAAGGTATGTAGGTAACTAGGGAGGGAAGGAGGGAGAGAATGAGTCATAGCTCGTCCCACAGGACTGAGTGGGTTGGCTGAGTGGAGGAGGATGGCGTCAGCAGTAGGCCTGACAATTTAAGAAGACACATTTAAAAGAGGAAGAAAAAGGAGAGAGACGGAGAGCTAACTCTTAGAAGTGGGTGGATGGAGAGAGAGATATTGATGGGAGGGTTCGATGTGGAGGAGAAGGAAGTCAGGAAGGGGTATCCTCAGCATTGAGAGAGAAACGAGAGGGGGTGGCAGGGAGAAGGACAGAGCGACGTAGATGGAAAAAGAGAAATCCTGTGTTCCGCTGCATTTGACCATTTATGTCCCCCTCATCTGTGTTTTGTGTCTTGTTAGTCTGCCTTCTTTGACTCTATTGTCAGCTAACTTTCTGGGCTCTGTTTTTCTGAGTCATACCATCACCTCAATCACTTTTCTATAGCTCACTGCAGACAATACATACAGTAATCTGGAGTGTCTGTGTGGTGGCCAGTGATGCATGTATCTATATTTTTACCCTAGACCGTTCCTCTATAGTCCCTAGTGCTCTGCCAGCCCCCTCGTCCCCTCCCTGTGTGTTATTGTGCAACAGACGCAAAGGGGAATCCTCTCTGACACAGACAAACACTGTTACGCACTTACGCACACACTTCGAGCACTGCTGATATATGTGCAGGCACTGTGCTTGCACAAGCTCTGCCATTACTACACACACATCAGCCTCTGCTCTGTGAAGACATAACCTTGTCTTTTGCAAAATGGGTTCTCTCTGACGTCAAACGGGTAAAGTGTGCGAATACAAAGGTGCTGAATTGGTTTGAGCTGCCTCTGTATATCTTTCCAGCTGCTGTCTGTGGGTTTGTACGTGCATGCTCACTCCTGTTTGCAGCGCTCTGAGCTTCAATTCACCTTCATCTTTCATTCAGTCTCTGCAGCGAAAATGGAGAGGCGTGTCTGCTACGCATGCTTCTCCATTATGAAATTTGAAATACAGCAATGAATAAAATAAATAACTGATAATAGCAGCAGCTTGCAATCATTACTAACACAAAACTGTAATACACACAGCTCATTTTTTGTTCACTTACACTCTGGCTATCAATAATGCAAATTAACTGTAGATTCATCCGTCCGTCTTTACGGTCTCTGTACTGTAACTGTATCGGTATTGCATTATTGTGCTACTGGCAAAATAATCCAACCCTGTTTAGTTATTTTGTAAAAAATAAAAAACCTCATGCCTCATGTTACATTCAGAGTAAGAGAAAAGCTGTAAATGCTAACACTGAATTTGAAACCTACATCGGTTTGTCAATTTTATTTAAAAAAACAACTATTAAACGTCATAAGATTGATGTAATTTACTTTTTCTTTGAATCCACTAATTGATTAATTTCATTTCAGCAACAGTGTAGGTTTACTTTAAACCAAACTTACCCCGCTTTTTAAAGCACAACCTTTGTAATTCATATATTAATGCTTCTATGGCAACAGTGTCAAACCGTGGCTTTTGGCTCCATTTGCATGATGTCTGTAAGTGAACAAGACATGAGTTACCTGATAAGTTAACCAGTTTAAAGACTTGATATACAAGTCTTCACTCTTACCAGTTTCAATGCAGTAGAATTCCTGCCATTTCTCTGGCGTGCCCTGCTGCTAACTGTTGCTGAGACCCTGACCCAGCTTGACCTGGAGCAGCTAAATTTGAAGGTGAGCTCATATTTGCACAAAATATTTAGTTTGGTTAGCCTTCTATCTGAAGTGGTGATATACATTGCAGTGTCCAACATAAAAATGTTCCCCCACTTGCCCCCGGCCCATTAGATCAGAGTCCTACTGGCCCCTTGTATATTTTTACTGGCCCGGAAACAAAGAGGGTTAATAACACACTTCCAAATTGTTAATTTATTAATCGTATATACATTGGATCTACAAATATGAATTCAGTCAGTTTAGTTGGATTTGCACTCTAATAATTCCTAGTTATTATACAGTAATGCTTGTTTTAATTTAGGTGAAAGGCTAGAATGAGGCTATATTTACACTCTCACGGCCACGATACTGCTACCTTCACTCACTCTTTGTAAATTCCTAATGTCAAGGATTGTCATGAATCAATATTGTGCATTTAAAAAAAGAGCAATGGTAACTTTTGTAATGGGGTTTTGGGATATATGTTTTGGGTGCTTAAATTATGCGATATACCTAATTTGCCGCGATGTTATGAAGAGGAAAAACATGCTGATCAGGCAAATACCAGCTATTTAAAGTTAAAGCATTTTTATTTTAACAAAAGCCATCTGGTAACAAGTGTGTTTCCTCCTCCTGTTCATATTGTAGTAACCTGAACATTTCCCAGCCATGTTTACTGGGCTATTTCAAGCATTCATTTGAAACTCTTTGTATAATTTCAAATATTCTTTGAATGGAGCGCTGGAGATGCTGACTTTGCAGTTAGCTAGCTAGTAATATTAGCACACCCCGCGGTCCCGCCGCATCACTCCCCGCCACTAGGAGACTACTTTGCCGGGACGAGAGCAGACAGCAGCTCCGGTCTTGCGCTGGCTGGGTTCGAGTTAATGCAGCCGCTACTGAAGGCCCAAAGCATGTGAACTCTTTGTGGTAGTTGCCAGCGGTCGTTGGTTGTCCAATGACCTGTGATTGGCACAAACAATGTCACTGGCCAATCAACCTGCCCGACTTACCTCTGCAGCTTTCTTTCTTTTTAAATGAGTCGGGAAGCTGACCGCAAACCTAACTTTACTTCTAATGTTATCAATCAAAGAGAAATGTTCTTCCGTCCTCCTAAAATGATCCTAAATCGATAGAGTAGCCTACTTCTTGTTTACTGCTGCACCTGCAATGAATAAATTAAATGAAGAGAATGAAACCACAGGATCATTTGTCTCCAGAGAATGAATGTGTTGAGTGTTTGATGGTTATTTATTTTTGCTTTAGAACGTAATCAAGCGCGTACTGTACAAGAAGGAATTAAAGTACAAAACATTAGTTCTTGTGGTGTACAGCTCGACTGGAGTATGTGACGTTAGCTGTTCACTGAATATGAAGTGTAAAGCCCATGCCCATTTCTAGCACGCAAGGTAATTGGTCTGCATCGCTCCCGGGATGTGACCCAGGTCGTATCTAAATTGTCATGATCAGTGATCAACCCGTGTTGACTGGCTTGGTTTGAATTGAATAAAGAAGGGCTGAACACAGGTCAGATAACCCTGGTCCGACCCTGGTTATTGGTGTGAAAGAGGAATCGGTCTCTTTCACTCAGTGCCTCGCACTGTCTCACTCCATTGGCAGTCTTTCGTGTGGTAACCTGACACAGTGGGCAGGGCTGTGAATGGTGTGTCTCAGCTTGTTGCCTGTCGTCAGGAGGGCCCATGTAAGCTACAATGCCGGTGATGTCTGTGAAGTGGGTCAGAGTGCCTAGGACTGCATTATGACTGCTGATGAGGATGATGGCGATTTATTTATTTTTATTTTGTATCTGCCTGTGTGGCCCATCTATGTGCTTGCCTGTGTGGCCCATCTATGTGCTTACCTGTGTGGATGTCATGGGCTTTTTTTTAAACAATGCCCATTTGTAGGAAGCCTTTTTTTTAAATGTGTAAAGTTGTCACGGTCTTAATGAAGGGTGCAACTAACGATTATTTCATTGTTGATTAATCTGTCAATTATTTTCTCGATTAATCAATTAGTTGTTTGATCTATAATATGTCAGGAAATGGTGAAAAATGAAACCCGTCCTAAAATGTTTTGTTCACAACTCAAAGATATTCAGTTTACTGTCACAGTGAAGTAAAAAACTAGAAAATATTCACATTTAAGAAGCTGGAATATGAGAATAAAAAATAAAAAAATGCTTCAAACTGATTGATTATCAAAATAATTGATTATCGAAATAGTAGTAAGTAATTTAAGATGACAAATAATCTGTAAATCAATTCATCTCTGCTCTAGTGTTAATACACATTTAACAAAAGTTAATTTCATACTGATAAATGTCAGTAAACAGTGTTTTTTACTTTTTTTGTGTTGTGTTACTGTTACTGCAAGGACCGATAAATTGATAGTCAAGTTTATGGTCACAGTGGTGTTCCCGGCACGAGGTCGCGCAAGCCATAAAAAGACGTCACCACATCTGTCGTTTCCAGCGCGAAGGCTCCACAAGTTGTCGTAGTACGTGGTCGTGCACCTTTCAGTTCAACATGGTCGCCTGGAAAGACTGGCTGAGCAGTTTCGTAACATCTGTATGATTCTTCATGTACAGACCACAGAGTCAAACAGCATTAAATATGTGGTCAGACACCACACTGGGAAAAGAAAAAGCATTTTGCTAGAGAGTGTGGAAAAACATGAGAGATTTGTCAGAGCTAAAAACAGACTCATGGAAAGAGTGTTCTTAACGGTGTTAGAGGCAGACAGTAATTTTGATTTGGAGCTTGATGACAGTCACGTTAATAATTAAGAGTAGATAAATATTAGTTTGTCGGTACGTCAGTGTTTATCATGAATGTGTTTACTACTGTTGTCAGGCAGCCTGCTTTCCTATACTTCCGCTCTCTACTTCTCTAATACTTCTTACTTATCCACAGATTATTTAGTTTAAACCACCCCCTGGTGTTTCAGGAAATACTGCAACGAGCAATGTGTTAAGCATAAACGTCTGCGTGCATGCTTGTAGCGCGCTGGCCTGCGCCACGAAGGCCCGCGCAACTATAACTGAAGCGTAAAGGTCCAATGTGTAGGAATTTCTCCCATCTAGTGTTGAGATCATATATCGCAATCAACTTTCTCGCACCACGCAGTTCAAAATACGTATTACAGCTACGGTAACCTTCACGCTTCAAAAAGCCGGTCTCTTGCTCTTTTCAATATCCTTTTTCTTTTTCTGGTCAAAGAAGACTCCTGTTCCTGAAATTTGGATTTTTAATACGTGTGGTCCTCCATGTTTCCTTCTTCAAACTTGCCGGGGCCGTGAAGCTACGATACCCATTGGCAGCATTAGCAGCAGCTGTGAGTTTATCATGTGACAGCAAAAACATGAAAGCAGTATGTCCTGTATGTCCCTTACCGGCTAACGTATTTCATGGCGCATGAATATGGAGCGTCTACCCCAGTTCATGCGAATGCAAATGTAAAATTTCAAGCCAAAAGGAATACTTTGATGTTGGCGGTAAAAATATTCATGAAAAAGGACAAGTTTGTGAACGGGCAACACAGATTTTGATAATGAACAACACGTTACACACTGGACCTTTAACGCCTGCAACTGTGATGCAGTTGCAGCTCCGTAGACAGACTCAAATTCGGCACTGGGTCTAACCTCTGGAAAGGCTGCATCAGATCAGTCTTTGGATCTGGCCTCCAGGCACTATCACAAATGGAATCCCACTGGTTAAACACTGATTGTTCAACCAGCTCTCTGATTATTCAGATTGGCATGCAGGGAAAGAAGACCTTTTGTGTTAAAAAGTGTGCTGGTTGTTGGACAGAGGAGCAGAATGATTCAATGAATTGTTGCTTCCACAAAACAAGGATAACTTCTGAAATGAGCAACTAGTGTGGATAGGCACCTCATGTGATGATGCTGATACAGTTGGCAGAGAGATGCCAACGTCAGGCCTGAACTGGAGCACAAAAGGCAGTGCTGCTGCTGGTATTGTAGATGTTCAGTGTGCTGTGTGTATTATGACACATTGTAGTTAAGTTTTATGCCTGGACAACACTTTGGGTTACCACTACATAATAATATGGATGTTCTTTTATTTGTACTACACTCAGCAAAAACATACATTTTTTTCAGGACACTGTATTTTTTTGTTTTCCATGCTTGTTCAGTGAACCATAATAAATTAATGAACATGCACCTGTTGAACTGTCGATAAGACAATAACCGCTTACAGGCGGTAGGCAATTAAGGTCACAGTAAAAAAAACTAGAAAGGAAAGAGACCTTTCTACTGACTCTGAAAAACACTAAAAGAAAGATGCCAGGGTCCCTGCTAATCTGCATGAATGTGCCTCAGGCATGCTGCAAGGAGGCATGAGGACTGTAGATGTAGATTTCCGTACTGTGAGACGCCGAAGACGGCGCTACAGGAAGACAGGAAGGACAGCTGATCGTGTTACAACACCTGCACAGGAATGGTACATCCGAACATCACACATGACGGCAACTGCAAGAACTGGCAAATCTGGTGCAGTCCATGAGGAGGAGATGCACTGCAGTACTTAATGCAGCTGGTGGCCACACCAGATACTGAGTTGTTACTTTTACCTCCACAGCACTGCGGAGGAGGGTCTGGCTGGTCCACAGAGCATCCCGGGATGGGAGAAAAACATGCTCTGGTTCATTGGCATTTCTTTAAACCAATCACAATGGTTTTGGGCGTCGCTAAGCACCCGACAGAGTAACTGTAACGATTTACCCTGCTGAGATCTGAGGAGCAGTTACCCACAGTCCTAATAAATAGACCGGAGTACCAACCCAAAGAAGGTGCAGGTCATCAATCGGAAAGTGAGGGGTATCCGGCCAAAATGAGGGATATCCGACGGAATTTCCGGCAGCACCTGAACAATCCCGGAAGTGAAACATCGTCGATATAGACTAGGAGTCCAGCAACTGATTACAATTGCTCAATTTTAAAACATAAAGTGAACCGTTTTGTATTGTGTATATATATATCTATTTATTTATTTAATTATTTATGTATATTTATTTATTTATTTGTGTATTAAGGTGCCATTGCTGTTTGTCTAATAATGGTAGCTCATTGCTTAGTTTTTAAAGAGGTTTCACTGCTCATCTCAGAGGCTTTATCAGTTCAGCAGCACTAATTTGACTTTCTACTACTTGATATCCCATGACCTGGACGACAGAGACCGCATTGTTGTATCACAGTCTAAGATTTCCTGAAATTAGAATAAGTTGGCAGAGCGGCAATACCATATCCTGGTCTCTCACTTTTTCATTCCATCCTCCCCTGTTCTCTCTGCATCTTTCTCAGTCAGTGCACACTGCAATCCACATATTTATTTTTAATCATGCTTCTCCCTGCTCTATTCGCTGGTACTCGCTCAACACAAATGGCAGCAGTTGAGAATGACGTTACCATCTCCTTGGCAACTGTGTGTGAGAGAGAGAGAGAGAGAGAGAGAGAGAGAGAGAGAGAGAGAGAGAGAGAGAGAGAGAGAGAGAGAGAGAGAGAGAGAGAGAGAGAGAGAGAGAGAGAGAGAGAGAGAGAGAGAGAGAGAGAAGCTGGTTTATTCTAAGCACCCCATTTCTTGCTCTGATTCACAATTTGTCCTGTAGCCACTCCCTGCTATTGCTATGCTATTGGTCCACTCAGCCATGAGATTGACACTTGAGATGAATGATTATCTTTGCTTTCTAATCCAAAACCATTCATTATTTTTGGTGCAGCAATACACTGTGTGAGCGAGCAAAAGGAGATTATTTCGAAGACACTCTGTCAGCCATTTGTATCTTCCTACAGTAGATAGCGTGACTGTATGGTCTCTGCTGCTATATGGCAGGCTTGTATAACCAGAGTGGGGTTGCGGCATGTGGGTGTCCTGGTCAGTGATGGAGTGTAATGCTGATGCTGCCGCCGCTGCTTCTGCTGATGACGTCTTTGCTGTTGCATTGCCTGGGTCTCCCCGCACTGGAAATCCCTGCCTAGTTTGTTCACTCATCTCATCTGTCCTGCAGCACAACAGTACAGACAGGGCCATGCATGAATGGCACTCATCCATGCTGCATACATGCAATCTGGCAATCACGCTTCTGTTGCCAGATAGATTATTAATCTGTGTATGGGTGTAATGCCGAAGACATCAGTTACTGCTTTAGAACCAGGATTCACCCTAAAGCTGTTTGCATTTTCATGGGAATACATGACACAGAACTGTTCAGTGTCGTGTTTTTTCTATGCTGGGAAAATGGGTTTAATGATCTAAATTAAAGGAAGTGAGGGCAAGACAGAATGCTAGTCATGATGAGCAGGGTGCGATTTCCTGGGGGGGGATGCGTGGGAGTTCCCCCTTTCTGGTCTATATATCACTGCCTCTGTTGAATTATTATTTTTATCTCCTGTGGGGACAAAATGTATCCCCCGTCAAAGTGATCGTCTACTTTACCAAATAGCCTAGACCATATATTAACTATATACTGTACCTAAAATAGAACTATTTTAAATTAAGTAAAGCCCTGTAACGTGTTACGTGAACTGTCTACAGTGCCATAGAAAGATAAAATCCGAGCGGCAGTTGCTGGTTGTATTTAGCCGCTACAGAGCTCCGGGATGCCGACTACCAGCGGCAGTTGTTTGGCCAGCAATAGACTGTGAGCCGGCTACAGGCACCGCCAGATGACGGCACTTTCAGGGGCCATGGTAATTGAGTTAAGCCAGAAAAAGTGAGCATCATGCGGCGCTGACAGTTAAGTTTAGGCACCAAAATGTTAAGTTTAGGAAAAAGATCATGGTTTGGATTAAGGGTGAAAGTATTTTGTTTTCGCTGCAAAGTGAACTCCGCTCTCCGGCTTGAAAGCTTTTTTTTGAGATGAGAACTGGCTGAGGCCAACACCACCATAAGGATCAAAAGGAGATGATTTCATTTTCACTGCACTTGGGCGACAGCTTTGCCTAATGAACCTTCTTTTTTGGACATTTTGCTACTAATTTGAATTTTGGGGAAAAAAAACTATTTTTAACTTGTTCTTTCTCGAAAAAACACACGTTTCCCATTCATAAAGAGTGTTGCCCACACTAGAACTCTGCAGCCCTGTCTGCCAGTAGGCTCCGAGCTTTCAGCTGCTTTGTCCCCCTCCCTGCCAGAATCAGCAGCAGCAGCAGCGATGAGTCACTCAGTGTGTGAAACATGACGTCATTCGTGTCTTCCTCTTCTGTTCTTAGTGTCCAGGGCTCCTGACTGGAGGACAGACCATGCTGCTGCACTGAGCCAGAGGGAGAGAAAAGAGAGGCCCCAGAGGACCGCTGAGGTGGTGGCTGGCCTGTTGGTGTGCCCCTCCCCCTTATCTGGCTGGCTAGCTGCTGCCTCTTCAGTTCACCTGATCGCTGTAAATATTGCTGCCTTTTTTGTTGTTGTTGTGCATGTTGATATGTTGGTAGACTTAAGAAATGTCTTTTGGAGTGAGTTTGTAATTAAACTGAGAAAATTAAACCTCTAAATCCGTTTTAGTACGAAAGTACAAACATGATGTTATTTTGTAACTGATTCTCATGAATGGAATGGTTATACTCTAAAACGCCTTGGCACCTAAAAGAAGAACGTAAAAGTGATAAAACAACATTGTTGGGTTTGCTTTTTTTCCCGTCAGGTCCTTATTCGATTCACATTTCCTTACTGGCACCAACCTGCTGTTAATGTTTCAAACTGAAATGTTTCATCCATCAAAATTGAGTTATCATAGGGGATTTGGCTTTACCGTTTGTTCTTAACATAAATAAAAAGACATTTCTTACTGTTACAAATTAAGATGTTAATAATCTTAATTTGTAACAAACAGTATAGTTTTTGTATCTATTCAGATTAACCTGGGGATTTTTTTTTTTTAACATGTAATAAAACAAACCATTTTAAAAGATTAATAATTATGCTGCAAAGACCAGTCATTTAACTTAATAAATTTGTCATTTTTCATACAGTTTTAGCATTTTGTTTTTTCTCTCAGCCCCACCCTGAAGGCTAAGGCTTGCTATGGACTGTGCTTCGCCCCCAGTCCAGCCCAGTACACTACCTTAGTGGGTTCCCCTCCTCTTCCTGCGTGTGGTTCCCATCCAGACTCACTGTACAGAGTCGAGCACAGATCTGGTACCACCTACAGGTAGATAGTATAGTAGTATACTCTCACACAAATACTGAATGCATCCGTCTCTTTCTTGTTTTCTATGCTTTCTCTTTGGTCATTGTCAGAATTGTTACAGCCCTTTGGTGTTAAAAACTGACAGAGCCTTGAAATTCCCCTCTCTTTTCTTTTGCCTCTTTTCTGTCAGCCCCTCCTGGGTTCTCCACCCAACCCCCTCCCCAACTCCCACCCTCTCCCCCTCCCTTACAAAGATGTCAGTGAGCCTGACAACAGACATCCAGCAGGAGGGAGAGAGTGGGCCAGTCATCGAGCCCTGCAGTAGAGGCAAGACCTCCCCTCAACCACAGGGCACAAAGGAAGGGACAGGAGAGGGCCTGGAGCCTGAGGATAGCTCCCCACAGGATGCACAGGTGAGAGAAAGAGACACTATAAAAGTGCTAGTGGGACATTTTATACCATTACATTGTGTATTACAACAATTGATTTGTTTAATAATTGAATAAAACTAATTCAGGGCAGGAAATTAGAGTGTGTTTACATGCTCTGCAATAACCTGGCTACAGTTTTCAGCAGGTTAGTAACAATGTGCCTCTCCTATCTACCATAGTTTTAAGCCAGATTTGAAGTGTTTTAGAGGAAGAGCCCTATACTAGTACTCAATTTAACTTATCATACAGCATAAGCTGAATGGTTCAAACAACCCTGCTTCAACTAAACGCTTCATCTTTCGTTTTTTTTTTTTTTTAAACCAAGTACTCTAGTATCGATTTAGGACGAGGGGAGAACATTTGTCTTTGTTTGAAAACATTAAAAGTAAAGTAAGGTTTTGCTGTCAGCTTCCAGATTCATTTTTAAAAAAGGCTGAAAGAAAAAGAGAGAGAGATGGAGCTGAGAGCATGGCACGGGTGAGTGAACGAGCTGAGGCAGCGGTGCTGTGAGAAAGCCAGTGAATGAGAGAAATAAGATGTTATTTTCCCTTTTGTCTCACGGCAGTTGCATATTAAAGCACAAATAAATAACCATCAAACCTAAAGACCTACAACAATGATAAATGTAAAAAAAAAACTTGTGGTTTAGGTAGAAACTGATTTATTTAGATGTATTTGATGTTTCAGTTTTATCCAGAGTTTGGATTTGATTATTTTGGTTAGGACACACTTCTAGATAAATCTCTTTCAGCCCACCACACAGCTGTCACAATGATACTTTGGCTGTGTGCCAAAGCTGGATGCGTCTTTAAAAGGCCGGTTACAAACCCATTTAGGCATATAGATGGTCAAGAAATCAGGTTTTTCAGCAGAAACCTATTTAATTTACACATTTTCACCCCTATTATATACACTGACATCACAGATCTGAGCAGAATAGGTTTGTGCAAATCTCTAAAAGGGCTGATTTTAGATTTTATTTGACATTGAAGTTTTAATATTAAGATTAGTAAACTAACACATTTGTCTTGCAGAAACGGGCTCCTAATCACAGCCATGGCAGAAAAAGGGCCAAGGTAAGTAATTCATGGTCTCCCACCTGTTTTTCTTTAACTACAAAACCAGATACTTTCTAAACAGTCGCCCAAAAAACGTTGTAATCCCTTCCATTATTAACATTCTATTCAATAGGTCTGTTAGAGTGACCTCACCCACCTACTTCTGACTGTTGATGAAGACTATAATATGATAACTAGATGTTGGTTTGCTAAATAAATAAATAAATCTTGTCAATGAACTCCCAAATGGGGTGATGGATTTGTATGGAGTACAGTGGAGCTGCTTTTTAATTTAAATTTTTTATTTTTTTAAGACCTACTGTTGTTCTGATCTCTCTAGCTCTGAGTAGGTCTTGCCTTTGACATGTATGCATTTCATACCACCTCTAAATATCACTTCACATCATATAATGCAGCATTCACCATATTTGTTTTGGAAATTTGGGTTTGTAACCAAATAAGCATTATTATTTTGTATTATTTTTAGTAAATTATTGTTTTTATCGGTTATTAAATACTAGAATAAAAAGTGGAGTTTAAAAAAAAAGAAGTGAAACAAGCACCGTTTTTACAAAATGTGTGCACTGGAGGAATAAATAGAGACCTTTTTATACTGTCATAATTTTCAGTTCAATCCTATCACTGTGTGTTTTGGGAGTGGCTTTCTGATGTGACATCCAATGCTTGCCCTGCTCCTAATAATACCTCCTGTAAAAAGGATTAGATCAAATTACTGTTTTCACAGTAAAAACATGTTGAAGTTGGATCACCCTTGTTTCATTTCCCTCTTGGTTTTAGAACCTAATCTGCAAAGTGACAGCATCCAAGCCAGCTATGTTTAATTAGGAACTTTGTTAAGTATTGCAACCTTGTTGAAACCAGTGTTGAGAGTTATGAAAATTATGATGATTAAGGTTCATTATATCCGTTGTTTATTTTTAAACAAGAAAGCCTGAAATTGATCGGATTTGAGATTTCTTTTGTTTTTTGTGATTAACTATTTTTATTTAAACACAACACAAAACATACAATTTGCAACATAAACCTGTAGCTCTCCCTCAGATTGGACAGATAGCTAGCTGTCTCAATTTACCCTGCAGAGATCTGAGGAGCCGTCAAAAATAGTCCTCTTTAATCCACAAATTTAAAATTCCAACACAAAGAAAGCGGAAGGAAACAGAAATGTATGCATCCAGCGGATTTCCTGTGGCACTGGAGCAATCCCGGAAGTGTAACCTCAAGGATATAGGCTAAACTAGTCTGGACCCAGCTTCTTATGTGCTTATCCATCCCACTTAGGATTGACCCATCTCCCAGAACAAATAATCTAGGGCTGAATGGAACCTGGATCCCTGCAGTCCGACAGCCCGGTTTTAGGGGGTTTTATCCGGCCCCCTGGCAAAATTTCTCTGGTTTTTAAACAAAAAAAAAAAATCCACTGACTTACATTTCAAACAATTTGGTGTGTCTTTTAATCCAAGTCTAAATCTGGAGGGAGTCCAATAAAAGCGATGCATTATCTTGAACTGAATGAGGTGCACCCTCACATTGCATGGCTTTTTTTTTTTTTAAGAAGAAGAAAATGTGATTTAATAAATAATACAGAAAATAAAAAATCATTAATATAAAAATGTTATTAAAAATGCTCATTGTAATAATGATCTTTGTGATGCAAGCACCCTTTTAAGTTCACACATTAACATTGTTTTTACTTCAAGATACTTAATCAGCAGCTCATTTGCATTTGCTTATTTACATATTACATATTACTAGCAGTTGGTTTTAAGCTGTGCTTGTTGTAAGAGGACCTTGTTTACTGGCAATTATTAATGTAATTTTATAGCAGGGAACTTATAAACTGATCTGCTACATTTAAAATTCCTAAAACTTGATTAGCCTCACAGGTAATATATGTGATTCTGTTTCAGTCTAATGCCAAACTGAAGCTGGTACGGAGTCTGGCAGTGTGTGAAGAGTCCTCTGGTCCGTTCTCCAATGATGGACTTCCAGAATCGGTACTGTTCTGTCTCTAACCCCTAACCCGTCACCCTAACCTTTGTCTATACCCTGTACTCAGCCTAGCCTGCCATTTATTGTATGCAACTACAGTTTGTGTAGGATTAACGATGCTTAATATACTAAAAAAAATTAGAATTCAAAATTTTACCATCTTTTCTCATAGCAATGGAATGTGGTTTTCCAGGATATCATCCAGCTTCATATCAGCTGTCCATCAGACAAGGAAGAGGAGAAGTCCTCAAAGGACGAGTATGAAAATGAAGAGAAGGAGAAGAAGGACAAGGCTCCGCGAAAGATGTTGTCACGTGGTAAGATGTAACTTGGAGGTTAAATGTAATTTGGTGCCAGTTTTGGTACTGTGCTTTTATTTCTAGACAGGACAAGATTAAAAGCTCTGTCAAATATGTGATAATAAATATAGCTAGGTTTTTTTTTTCCATTCTTCCTACTAAAGTACCATAAATGCTATATAAATGTCTGTTTAAATGTCCCACATTAGTCATTTTTAAAAGGTTTTGTAGTGTTACGTCTGTTACATGTAAATGTAATGCCCACTGTATTATTAACACCCTAACTAATATGTCGAGCTAATTTCTCTGGGTAGATAATGGGATCCCTCTCTCTTCTTTTTCTAATGACATACCTCACTCCCTCTCTCTGCAAAGGCCCTATCACATCATTAGACTCCAAGAGCAGCAGAGATGCCAACTGTCTAGTGTAGTGGAAAATAGTGGAAAATGATCTGTGTGTGTGTGTGTGTGTGTGTGTGTGTGTGTGTGTGTGTGTGTGTGTGTGTGTGTGTGTGTGTGTGTGTGTGTGTGTGTGTGTGTGTGTGTGTGTGTGTGTGTGTGTGTGTGTGTGTGTGTGTGTGTGTGTGTGTGTGTGAGAGCAAGAACAGTGAGCTGGTGTCTCATGCTATCTTCTTCTTATGTTTATCCTCCTTGAACAACCTGGAATGTCGTTGCCGGTGTGTTAGGGTGTCATTTTAGAAGCTATGCTTAGCCAAACCAGTCTCTCAACATTTTTTCCCTTTTGCCTGCCTATTTATTTTTTCCTTTTTTTCTGTTAGACTCCAGTCAGGAATACACTGACTCCACGGGCATTGATGTTCATGAGTTTTTGGTCAACACACTGAAAAACAATCCCAGGTATGAGATTGCCACCAAAGGTTGACTGATATCCACAGCTGTAACAACAGAAAATGAACAAAAACATGAAAAAGTACTAGATAGGATGAAGCTGGTCTTTATGTTAATTTATCTGGTCCTATACATATTTCTTTATACATGGCAAAAACATGTTTTGATCCAACTGAGATATATTAAACATTTAGCTATTTGGTAGATTCCTGATCATCTTTTATCCAGCGTCTTAAATCTGTTCTTTCATTACGAATCCCATTAGGTAAATACTTAAAACGGATAAAGATGAGCATGCACAAAAAGCACTTGTTCCTTCATCTCTGTTTTCATAATGATGGTGATGTGCTATATGAGTTGCAACTCATGCACTGACTCACAAAATACCTGCCAATTCTTGAGGCACAAAATTGTAACATAATGTTTGTCTAACTATCGTAGGGCTACTATAACATTAGCAGGAGGGTCCCTGCATTTGTTGCTGAGTTATATTGTCTAAAAAGTAAAAGTCCTCCATCCTCTGTAGAGTCTGTAGTCTTGCAGTATATCCCCCCAAAATGGCAAGATGATCACATTTAGTTGTTTTAAAGAAGGTCAGATTTAAAAATGCAGTAGTAATAATACTACTATAAAGTAATATAACCATTATTGGAAGTATTGATTGCCATACTTCATACCTTTTGATCTTTGGTTGGTATCCTCGCCACACTCTAGTCACTGACCCGCTCCCTCCCTCTGATCTCTCTCCCTCCCCCGCTCTCTCCCCCTTTGGCCCAACAGGGATCGAATGATGCTGCTCAAACTGGAACAAGATATCCTGGAGTTCATTAATGACGACAAGTAAGCCACGTTCTTCATAACCGGTCTCTTGTATTTAAATTTAGCCCTTTTACGTCCATTCCTTTTTATTTATAGATTGCTGAGGTAATGAGATAAATTTGGCAAGTTGTAGTTAATTTTTATGGGGCAGGTCTGTGTTCCCCTGTAACCAGAATAGCGTTATGTTAGTAAGTATTAGTATTTCAAATCTGTGTGAAAGCAGTAAATCATCTTGTGCTGAATGGAGCCAAATGAATTGTCCCCAAAGTGGGACAATGTGCTTGTCAAAAATCAACTAAAACCTTTTTGTAGACAGGATCATTCTTGTGGGAAACAAGACAACAGAAGGACAGTACAGGAGTTAGGCTACAAAAATATCAAGAATACAGTTTTGAATGGAAATGGATGTTTCAGAAAGCCGGGTGTTTTGCACAAACCTTTAGAGCGCAAATTAATTTGTCATTTGTTTTTAGAACAAACATAAGAGGGTTATGTTCTAAAAAATATTTTAAATGCTGAAAAGAAATGTACACATTATAAGAATAGACATTACAGCATTCAACAAAAAGAAAAACGTAGTAATCTAGCAGTTAATTGCAGTGTTGAAATGACATGTTACTTTGTCTTTTGTGTCCCCTGCAGTAACCAGTACAAGAAGTTTCCTCAGATGACGTCTTATCACCGTATGCTGCTGCACCGTGTGGCTGCCTACTTTGGCATGGACCATAATGTGGATCAGACAGGCAAGGCTGTCATCATCAACAAGACGGGCAACACACGCATGTGAGTGTGGTTTCTAACTTTGGTCCAGACTTCAGCAGCTCAGTTTTAATTGTTTTTTTCTTTTATATTGATATGCATACAATGTACTTAAATAAGTCGACCAATAAAAACCGTAAAATAAACATACTTTATTCAGACTTTTCCAGATGCCAGGATTACAGTGGTGTCAATATGGGTTTAGGTAGGGGTTATTATAAGCAAATAAAATCCAGAAGTAATGTTAACAGCCTCAAGGGAACATCTTATTAGGGCTGTCAATCGATTAAAATGTTTAATCGCGTTTAATCACATGAGTGTCCTAGTTAACTCGGGATTAATCGCAAGTTAATAGCAAATTTTGTATCTGTTCTGAATGTACAAGTTTTTAATGCTCAAGTGGTATTTGAGACTTGACTACTCCATTGGTAACTCAGTTCACATCGCCAGTACATGCAAATAACAGTATATTACACAAACACATATATTACCTTGTTTTGTGGAGAGAACCATCTAGCCTGACAAGCCAGACCCACATCAAGATGTTGGGTCTGGGATCTCACCATTGGCAGGGCTCAATCTGAGGGGCAGGATAAACTGTTGTCTTTCAAATTCCCTCTGCACGCAATAGGATAGTGCTACAACCAAGCAGAGCAAAGAAGAAGGTAGCAGAGCTAGTTGATAGATTAAACTTTTGCCGTATCCGGTCGGCAAAACTCCGAACACATCTTCCTTTTTTAAGAATGACTTCAGTGCCGTTCTTTATTCTTTTCTCAAAGAAAAGCTTAACTCCAAGTCTTCCAGAGTCGCGGCCAAAGCGGATTTGAAAGACCACTGTTCCCAGCAGCAGCCATAAGCCCGCCCACCGACTCTATACACAATGTGATTGGCCCAGCCAGAGTTTGGCTTTTCCAGCTTGCAAGCCAACGGAGAGTTGCTAGACCCTGCTAGGGTGCATCTAGATTTCTAGGCTAAGAACCATCTGGAAAGGCTTTGAAACTCAACTTGCCAATCAAAAGACCCTTTTTATTTATCCATTTCTGGTCAAGAAGCTTTGTTTCTGCTAGCCATCCACTCCCGTTCATGGATGTATTAAGACCGGCTTCCGTTCCGCATTGTGTCTCCTCTCCAATGCATGCGTTAAAAGGAATTTACGTTAACTCGTTATAGATGAGCAAGGTAAGGAGAAGAGACACTGAGAAAGACCGACAATATTAAGGCTGTCAATATACCTTGTCCTCTCTGGTAGACATAAAAGGGTAAAATAATTGTTCAACGTGCTAAATCTGATGTTTTTAGCTAGCTAAAGGGATTCTGTTGGTGTTTGGCGCCGAAAGTTTTACCCTCTGGTGGGCGTGGCTTTTAAAGGATGACGCGATGCGATTTGTCTCTCCTCTTTTGTCTTAATAAAAGCCCAGTTTTTTAAGTTCGACAGCTTATAAAAACGTCTGGGTTCTTTACACTGTTGGTAGTTCATATCACCACAAAGCAGCTTTTTGGCATTTTTCTGTTTGCTAGCAGACAGAATTGACGAGGAGTCACACCCTCATGCAATGGAGAGCGGAGAATTATTTTTTTTCCCTCGTAGGCGTGGCTTTCAGAGTATGACGCGATGCGTTCTGTCTCTATTAACGTGTTAATTTTGACAGCCCTACTTTTTATACATCTGGGTAAAATATAAAATCATTCACAGTACCTGGGGAAACCCTCACTAATTGTAATCAACTTTTATTGTCAGTTTGTTAAAGGGGGGATAGAATGCAAAACCGATTTTACCTTGTCATAGTTGAAAAATGACAGTTTGGAGGGTAAATAGGACATACATAGAACCTCAAAATCCCATTGACACCTCTTCCCTTTGCAAATCTCACAATTTGAAACTGCTGCTGAAAACGGGCGAATCTCATCAAAGCTAAAAGTTGACGTCAACTCCTCAACTCCTAGTCTTTGTCACGCCCCAACATTTGCATAGGCTACACCACTGACCTGAGGTCAGCTTAGTCTTCTGAATCTAGCTAGGTCGCGCAGATCTCCAGAGGTCCGCTATTTAATTACTAAATTCACTTCTGAGACTTTTTTATGCGAGAAATCAACTATGTAGAGGTCAAATATGGACCGTTTTACGAAAATTGATGGCTAATTGCAAATTTTGTCCGACTGTGTGTCACAGTTCAGCAGGAGCTCAGCAGGCTAACGTGACAGCGTCCGTTGCTGCCTCGCCACCCACCGTGTCCTCCTTTACAGACCCCGTCTCGCTGTGAGCTAAATGGATCTCAGTCACGACCGGAAGCCTGCGGCGCTCCATACCCACGCAAAGTCACTGTTTCTGGATTACTGAACTACTAAATGCTGAGGCCCTGACGGAGCTCCAGGGCCTGCAGCTAGCCGCTGTCTTTACCAATAGGATTGAAGGGACACCAGCAGCTAACGAAACCCCAAAAATTCACAAAAAAGTCATTAAATTGAAAACGGACACAAGCATCATCTTTGTAAGACCTTAGGGGTAGCTGTTATATAAGTGGCATGACGAAATTCAAACTGTAAATATATTATAGTTATGCCGGCAGCCGGCCAGCTCCGCGGAGCCCTGAGCCCTGATTGTCCAGTAGCTAACCCAGAAACGGTGACTTTGCCCTGGGTATGGAGCGCAGCGGGGCTGCCGCTGTCTCGTCAGACTGTGTGGACCTCCTGAAATCCGACACGTCTTACCAAATTTGCAATTAGCCATCAATTTTCGTAAAACGGCCCGTATTTGAGCTTTATATAGTTTATTTCTTGCATAAAAAAGTCTCAGAAGTAAATTCAGTAACAAAACATTGCAGTGTCTGAAATATGAGACCTGCTGTCGAGTCTCTAATGTGTTTCTATGTGGTTCGCTCAAACCAATCAGCGCGCAGCTCATCTAAATATTCATGAGCATACCATATTTGGAAGAAAAGCTCTTGTTACAAATAGGGCCATATTCACAGGGTAATTATGGGCCCATAAAATAGCATTCGGGCAATTTTCAGCCCAGCCAATGTTACGTACCCTATTAGGAGACCTTAAGGAACAGTGTGAAATACCCTATATAATCATTCTATCACCCCTTTTAAGGCAGAACAACCTTTTGACAGCTGACAAGCAAGTTGAAATGTCAATGAGTTTGTCATAAGACAATAGAGTGTACTTGTGTTGATAGTGTTAACAGCAGCCAGATGCAACTTAACAGTTAGTTTTCCAAATGAATATGTGAGGATTATATTTGTTTATCCATACAGTGGCAAATCATGAAACAAAAAGTGGACAAACAAAATCTGCTCAGATCTGATATTCAGAAGTACTAACATTGCCACATTCACTCTGGAACTTTAAATATGCCACTTTTTTCTGTTACCTTGCTTATATTTTTTTCTCTTATGCAGTCATATGTTTTTGTCTAGTTTTGTTTTAGTATGTTAAAAAGCATTAAGCATGTTAATAATTAATCATATAACCGACAATAATAATTTTGACATATATACAGTACAGGCCAAAAGTTTGGACACACCTTCTCATTCAATGCGTTTCCTTTATTTTCATGACTATTTACATTGTAGATTCTCACTGAAGGCATCAACACTATGAATGAACACATGTCGAATTATGTACTTAACAAAAAAAGTGTGACATAACTGAAAAGATGTCTTATATTCTAGTTTGTTCAAAGTAGCCACCCATTGCTCTGGTTACTGCTTTGCACACTCATGGCATTCTCTTGATAAGCTTCAAGAGGTAGTCACCTGAAATGGTTTTCCAACAGTCTTGAAGGAGTTCCCAGAGATGCTTAGCACTTGTTGGCCCTTTTGCCTTCACTCTGCGGTCCAGCTCACCCTATCCAACCATCTCGATTGGGTTCAGGTCCGGTGACTGTGGAGGCCAGGTCATCTGGCGCAGCACTCCATCACTCTCCTTTCTTGGTCAAATAGCCCTTACACAGCCTGGAGGTGTGTTTGGGGTCATTGTCCTGTTGAAAAATAAACAATGGTCCAACTAAATGCAAACCGGATGGGATGGCTGTGGTAGCCATGCTGGTTCAATATGCCTTCAATTTTGAATAAATCCCCAACAGTGTCACAAGCAAAGCACCCCCACACCATCACACCTCCTCCTCCATGCTTCACGGTGGGAACCAGGCATGTAGAATCCATCCGTTCACCTTTTCTGCGTTGCACAAAGACACAGCGGTTGGAACCAAAGATCTCAAATTTGGACTCATCAGACCAAAGCACAGATTTCCACTGGTCTAATGTCCATTCCTTGTGTTTCTTGGCCCAAACAAATCTCTTCTGCTTGTTGCCTCTCCTTAGCAGTGGTTTCCTAGCAGCTACTTGACCATGAGGGCCTGGTTCGAGCAGTCTCCTCTTAACAGTTGTTCTAGAGATGTGTCTGCTGCTACAACTCTGTGTAGCATTCATCTGGTCTCTAATCTGATCTGCTGTTAACTTGCGATTTCTGAGGCTGGTGACTCGGATGAACTTATCCTCAGCAGCAGAAGTGACTCTTGGTCTTCCTTTCCGGGGGCGGTCCTCATGTGTGTGTGTGTGTGTGTGTGTGTGTGTGTGTGTGTGTGTGTGTGTGTGTATATATATATATATATATATATATATTATATATATATATATATATATATATTTATATTTAAAAAGAAAAAAAAAGAATTGGCTATACAATCTATTTCTTAAATACAATTAATGATGGTCACATACAATCACACATGCCTTTTATTGGAGTAGCTTATTGGAGTTGCTTTTTAAGCTCTTTTTTTCTGCCAAGTTCTTGGCTGACTGCTGGATGCACTCATAACTGATAGCTACGTGACACATGCTACTATATCAATGAGGACTGATGGGTTAAATCGTCCATGCCCGGCAGACACACAGCTGACTACCTCTCAGCTTAACTATTTGATGCAATGGAGACAGGCCCCGACAGCCTCTCCGCGGTCCGCATCACCGGTAACGCTGACATGCAAACAGTTCTATTTTGGGAAAAGTGACTGCATATGTCTACGACAATGCATGCAACATCGTGGCTGCACAACCAAAAGTTGTACCAAAGTTGCCCACCAACGCTGAACGTGGAAAGTCCTTGTTAAGTCCGAGGTTAACAAGGGTCTTCTATCTGTCAGGAAAAAAAACTAAATTAGTATCCCTAAAAGTAGCTTTTTTTCTCCTCCCCTTGTACTTTCTCTACAGCCCAGAACAAAGGTTCTCTGAACACATCAAGGATGAACGTAACATGGACTTCCAGAAGAAATTCATTCTTAAGAGAGATGATGCCAGCATGGACAAGGATGATAATCAGGTAGGCTGCATTGTATACCATGTCATTTGTTAACTCTATCTAACTGTTAATTACCTTTTCCAGATCAGATGAAAGAAGGCAATATCTATGAGATATCTATGTTTAAGCAGAGCTTAAACAGTGATTACTATACATTATTGTAGTTGCACAGTTGACTTGGGGTGAAAATAATAACCAATAAAGGAGGAAACTCAGTTCCCATGTTTAAGCTGTGTTTAAGTCCAAACCTCTGTCCACACCAGGTTTAAAAAAAATAAAAATTGTTATAGATATTATGCTGATTGAGCATCTCAGGCTTCTTGTATGCAAACTCATTTTGCATACTTAAAGTTAGCTTGGAGATGGCGTGATACCAATTTTCCATTTCCAACACCAATCCTACTAACACTGAGAGTGTACTTAACTATTAATAGGCCATTCATATGCAGGAACTCGCACGTTCTTGATTCTGTCTCTCAAAAGCACAATTTTCAATTGGCAAGTATTTAACATTAGAGTTTAGATTTTCTGCCCGAACTCGATATGTCCCGCCACTGTCCTCCCTTCATCAAGCATTTGTGTTTTTTTTTTGCCTTGATCATTACTTCATTAGCCTAATTGGGTTGGGAGAAAGCTATGCCTCTCCAGCTTCTCCCGTAGTTCTGGGTATATGTCCTGCACTGACTTGAGTGTGAGGTAAACTGTGCTAAATCGTGTCTCCCCCATCTGTAGCACTGTCTTCGATAATTGCGCAACCAGGCCAGATTGTTTCAGATATCTCACGAGTCCTTTAGCAGCAGATATGGTCTCTCCTATATCCGGCGCGTTGTCGGCCAGTGCGTCGGCATGCAGACCATGCCGAAGGACAGTATTAATTAGGTGATCGAGACAAGAAAGTCTCCTATATGGTTCCAGGGCTTTGAGTATGTTGCTGCCTTGATCTGTTACCCACAGGTAAAAGGAATTGTAGTTGAGAACGTCAGTTCTAACGGGCTCATGATTACAGTTAATGTGTTGGGCTGGGCTCGGACACAACATGCACGGGCTCGGGTAGGGTCGGTCTTGATCTTTTGGGCCTGAGCTAAGTTAATTTAACATCTCCTCCATTGCTGCCGATTCCCTAAGTGTGAGCAACACAAATGTTTATCCCGTAACTGTGCTTTTTGCAATGCAAAACGACTTGACACTGTGTGGTCGGACTTAGTTATGACACAATAAACTTTGCATGTCAGCTATAAAACTCACAACTGAAACATTTTCTTATTCATTTCGAAAGTAAGTTGCTTACTTGTACAGGTTTTCAGTTAAGCATCAAAACCCACATTTTCAACCACAGAAACTTATTAAAAATAATAATACTTGCTTTGTTGCGGTCTGAACCCAGTTTCCCACTCTTCTGTATTTCTTCCAACAACAATGTATGTTTGAAGCATTTACACTTACACACACACATTTGTGCTGTTAAACCTTCCCACGCTGATTCCACCCATCAAACGCTCATTTTGCACAGTTTCCATTCTGTTGTTTGTTTTGACGGAAAGCAGTACCCCCCCATGCTACTGTTATAATGTGACTTGTTGCTACTTATCTTTACAGCAGGTCACACACACTAAGTGTGGCTGAAAATATATTTGGTAAAAAGTTTAGCATATATTTGTAAATATTGCATATTAGATTGTAACTGTCATATTTCCAATTCAATTGTTTACCCAAATGTTAGATCCGTGTGCCGCTGCAGGACGGGCGACGTAGCAAGTCCATTGAAGAGCGAGAGGAAGAGTATCAGCGGGTACGAGACCGGATCTTTGCCCGAGAAGTAAGTTTTGGACCTGGACAGGGTAACAAACACTGCATTTCTCAATCATTATGTTACCTCCAGCTTCTTTAGACTAGTGAGAAGTTGGTATTTCTTAATTAGACATGAATAAGAACCGTTTGTTTAATAATTTGCATAGTGAAACATGGTGTTATGTATATTTTAAGTCAGTGGTTCCCAACGTGTTTTGCTTGTAACCCGTTAATACGAAGCAAACTGTACTTCATCTCAGGGTGCCTGAAGAGGTAAAAGTATACAGTATTCTTATTTCATGCTGGTAATAATCTTGTGGGAACCACTGCCGCGACATATCACATCCTAAATACAGATGATGTCGAACATGAAAACTTCTAAAAGGTTGCTATGCAAAAAGTGTTAGCCTTAAGTACTCCTGGATGAATAAAGCATTTCATAATGTGCAGGTGTCCTTTTTTTTACAGTCCTCTCAAAATGGATACATCAATGACAGCAGGTAAGGATTCATCCCACTGGAGGCTCTAATGTGTGCAGTTTATAACTCTTTGCAACCTTTCCTCTTAAAGCTACAGTTTGCTTGTTATGTTTCTGTTATGAAAGGTAGAGGGCTGTAGAACACATTTTACAGAAGTATGTTATATGCTAGACTTTGAGGGACACACTGTCCTTGAGAAAGATTTTTAGGCAGTGGAGCAAATGTCTAGAAATAAGTGTGCACTCACCTCCATCTCTAGTCAGAGAAAAAAAAAAAAAAAAAAAAAAAAAAAAAAAAAAAAAAAAAAAAAAAAAAAAAAAAAAAAAAAAAAAAAAAAAAAAAAAAAAAAAAAAAAAAAAAAAAAAAAAAAAAAAAAAAAGAGACTGCTGTGTGTGTGTGTGTATTGTCCAGCAAGGGTAAAAGTTCTGCACTGTGCCTCCCACCCCTCCTTATCTCACCCTCCCCTAAACCCCCTCCTGTTCTCCAATCCAGTCCTGTAACCCCAGCATTTTCTCCTAATGTTAACCCCAACAGACTTTCCACTGAGGGCTACTGCTCTAGCTCTCAAAAGAGGAGGCAGATCTTTAGGTATTGGGGTGCTGTTGACTTTGGCTTGTGTGTTGCCATGCCCATTCTTTGAAAGTGGTTTGGTGATGATGGTGGTGAATTGTGGTGGTTTTTCTCTCTTTGCTTGGCGTAGTCGGCTGATTGATGGCTATTCCAGCACTGCACCGTGGGGCTTCCAATGGCCCATGCATGGCTGCTTTGTGGTTTCACTGGGGACTGATTGACCTACTTACCCGTCCACCGTCAACTACATTTGTTATATGAAGTAACTGCATCGCTTCGACAGTAACCTGTTTGTTTTGTGGTTGACTTAGTCTTGTAGGTTTTCTTTAACATGTCACCTGTTGCATAGTTGCACAGAAACCTATGTAAGCCGTATGTACATGCAATAGTGCTGTTGAACTGACAAAAAATAAGAAACGCGAACCTGTGAGCAAAGCATGGTAACATGGTCTTTCTTTAGAGTGTAAAATGGCTGCAACCAACAGTTATTTTCATTGTTGCTTAATCCTCTGATTGTTTTCTTTATTAACCCATTAATCTTTTGGTCTATAAAATATCAATAGTAAAACATGTTCATCACAATTTCCCAGAGGCCAAGTTGACATATTTATGTGGCTTTTTTTTGTCCGACCATTAAATCCCAAATATATTCAGTTTATGGTTGTGGAGGACTAACAAAAAAGGAACATAAATTTACAAAAATATTTCAATAATACAAAATTGTTGTCAATTTTATCAATGGCTTAATTGTTTCAGCCCAGGAGTGCAACAGTATATGCAGTTTTTTTCCTTTTTATTATGTAAAAGACAAGTATGTACTGTAATATACATTGTGCTGTTTGTAAACATTGTGTCTTGTGTGCACCATGTTATTTAGAGCTTTTAGATTCAGCCATCCTTTTTTCCTTCTTTGCTTTACTGTAGCTTTTTATATAAATGTTCTATGTAGTTCTAAGACTTAAATTTAACCTTTGAACCATCCTATTATTTGTTGACTGTGTTCATTCCTTTATCACTTTTATTTGTGCTGCTTGCAGACATTTCATTAGAGGTTGAGATGTAATACAGTAATATTGCATTAATGATGTATGTTCGAAGTTTTTAATCTTATTATGGCCTTTTTACATATCCCCTCAAAATGAGCTTAATATCTCAAGCCCAGCATTCCCATAAGGTATATTAGGTGTTACCTTTAAAGAAGGCATGCTGTTAAACTAAAAAAGCCATAAAACCACAGACTTCTCTTAAATGAACACACAAAAAGCTCTTTTGTGGGGCATTAAGACGTCTAATAATGACTGACTGAGTGATTGAAGTGCATAACAACAACATCCTAGCTTCCCCTGTTTGTGCGTGTGATGGGGAATGCTGTCGTGAGGAGAGTGTAGATGAAATATCGTGATAAACAGCAGATTCCCTCTTCTTCCTCCTCCTGCTCATCCTGCTCTCATCTTTGTCTGCAGAGCGAAGCGAACAAGTGTGCCTCCCTTTACAGAGAACGGCAGAGCAACCACCCTTCCTTAAAATAGGCTGTGCAGAGAGAGGTCTCAAAATAGATCCTCCATTAATTACAGTCTCAATGAAATATTTATCAGCCACAGCCACCTTCAAACACCACTCACTATCGCTACGGTTTTACAACCCATACTGCATCCCTGTTCTCGTCATGGAGATTCCCACAAACAGCCTTGCATGTTTTGCGTTAATTTGACTCTTGTTCTCTCCACAAAGACAAACTCTGGTCATATTCCTCTTCCAGTTTTTAGAGGATGGAAAAGAAGAAAAAAAAGTGTTTACAGCAGCTAACATTGCTATTTTTTTACTCTGCTGTCCTCAATGCAGAGTTGTATGTCACCGTTTACCAACAGGGCTTTCTATCAACATTCAACTTAATACTGCATCACCAGTATGTATAGCACATTTTTCTTTTTTAATTTCTTTTTTATTTAAGTTACTTTCAGGCACAAGCACAGTAGGACATGTTCAGACTGAAAAATATTATTCTTAATGCTGACATGTCAATGACAGACCCAATCATTCACTTGATGATGGAAGGGTTTCCCGAGAGTGGTGGTTACGCTTAGAGTGTGATCATTGGTTTTCTTGGCAGCTACCCTTATCCAGGGTGACAGCATGACAACACAATGAGTGTGAATACGGCAGTATAGTTTAAAGAACCATAGTGGTGAACCAGTGGTTGCACATGGTTATTTTGTAGATATTGTGTGTGTGTGTGTGTGTGTGTGTGTGTGTGTGTGTGTGTGTGTGTGTGTGTGTGTGTGTGTGTGTGTGTGTGTGTGTGTGTGTGTGTGTGTGTGTGTGTGTGTGTGTGTGTGTGTGATTTCTTGTCTTCAATACAACACCTTTTAAGTGCATGTGTTACTGTTTATCTGTATTCAGATGTATAACACATATCTATGCAAGGGCTCATTCTGTTATCTCCAGTCTTTGATGGTTTGTGTGTTGAATTCATGGAAGTTTCTCATCTAGTGCCACTGTAATATCCTGTTACGCCCCAGTGTTGATTGTCTGGAGCATCTTTTCTCCCTGCATGTATGTTTTCCTATGTGGATGGGTTTGTATGTGTGTTTGTGCGTGTATGTGTGTGTGTGGTCAGATGTTAAAAATTGGAAATAATATTTTTTGGTGGTTTGTTGCCTGATTTTTGTGTTGTGGTTTCACTAAACCAGCCAATATGCATCTGTGTTGAATGCCCCATCCTAAATGAAACTTATCACACTCTGTTCTCTCCACTGTTGATGACCTTCCTGTGCTCTTCTGCTTCTGCTCTCCCCTCTATCCTATTTTGTCTTTGACTTTCCACCTACAATTTTCTCTACTCAAATTCTCCTGTGTGCACACCTTCCCTTTTCTATATATTCTTCATCCTACCCATGTACATTTTGTCTCTCTCCTCCTCTGACTTCTTATTCTTTAACTCTGCTCTCTCTACATATCTCTCACCTGCTGCCTCTTAACTCTCCTCGTTTTAACTCTCCTGTTACTCTACTCTACACCTCTACTTTTCCTCTGCCCATCCCCATTGTATCCCCTTCATTCCATTGCTTTGTCTCTCTCCTCTTCCTCCCTGTACTTTCTTCTCTCAGAGGAAATCGTGAGAGCTCCAGCCGGGCATCTAGCAGTCGTCAAAGCAGCACAGACAGCGACATGAAGTGCCTGGAGCCACGGCCCTGGAGCAGCACCGACTCAGACAGCTCCAACCGCACCCTCCGGCCTCCCGTCACGAAGGCTAGCAGCTTCTCTGGCATCTCCATTCTTACCAGGGGGGATAGCCTTGGCAGCAACAAAGGCTCACAGGGAAGCTGCAAAGGCTCTCGCTCTGGTAAGGACTGTGGAGAAAAGTTGAGGAAAAAGGAGAGACTTAGCTTTTTATCGTCTGTCGTAACGCTAGCATTAGCGAACTTGTTACTGAAACACTAGCTTTACAACGCATTACAATTTTAGCTACTTAAATGAAGCAAGCACAAAATAAACTCACTCCTGTTGGGCACTTGGAGGCTGTCAACAAGATTTTCTCATTCTCATCACAGCTTTTTTTTTTTTTTTGCTTTCTTATGAAATTCCTTGACACAGTTACTCTTGGCTGCTTGACAGATGATTCAGTCCTTGCTGTTTCTCCAGTAAAGACGTCAGGAGACGCTTTTGACTCATTGGCTCTTGAATTTATTTCCACAGTTACACAAGATGTCGGAAGCTCCTGTAGGTTAAACTGGACTAACTATACTTACAGAAACTTGACAGCCTAGAAACATTAAAGCTACAAACAACCCACAATGCAACACTGTGTAGGATCTGGTGGTAAACCAGTACTTTCTGCATTCTGCAGTCTGTTTTTAATATGCAATTGTCTAGTCTTTGAATATAATAACAGGAATTATTTGTTATTATAATAAACCCCAGGCCCAAAACATTTAGACTTGAGAGAGAGGTTTCACCTCTAGCTGGAATGTTAACTTGAGTTTGCCCTCTGGTTCAGGAAACTGACATTATGTTGTAAAGAAGAGGATAATACAAGAAAAAATACAGGCGCATGGATAAAACCCTAAAGTATTTTCTTAAGGAAGTATTTTCATAAGGAAGTTTTTGAGGGTTTCATGTCTTTTCTGCAACACTAGGCCTGCCCCTAGTCAGTCCTGATGTGTGTCCCCCACCTGCAGCCTCCCAGTCTAGCCGTAGCCTACTCCCCTGCCCGTCACAACAGCCACAGCCCCAGGTTCCGCCTCAGACTGCCCTGCTGCCCACCCCACAGCAACACCCCATGGGAAACCACATGATTGCTCAGGTATGTACCTGCATTTATGTCAACCATATCAGTAAAAATGAAGACACACTTTCAAGTTACAAAGGATCTAATTTGATATGGTGGTCAATTGAACATCTTTTAATGATCAAATGTCCATCTTCCTAATATAAAAGGCATTGGTTGTTCTGGTCATACTGGTCTTTGAGCAACATTATAAAAGTTATTGACAGTCAGTTTCTCTTAGCATAGTACTGATTGCATTTCATTTTGTAAACCCTGTTTTTTTTTTTCTTTTTTATAATATAGAAAAAGAAACTAATGTGATTACCATTTTTTATCCATCTGTTCATTAACAACTTTCCCTCTGTGTTCTAACCCACATCTTATCTGTGTCTTCATTTCTCTATATTCCTTTCTATCTGCCTGCTTCTAACACCCTCCCTCTCACTGGCTTGCTCCACACACTCTCTCTCTCTCTCTCCCTCTCCCTCTCCCTCTGTCTCTGTGTGTGTTTTGCCTCTTTATTTCCTCCCTCTTTCTGGTCGTGTGTATAGCCGGTGGCATCTCTGCAGCCCTCTCAGCCTGTCTCCTACTCCAGCCCTTCCTGCCCACAGGTTCTCCTGCCAGTTTCTCCTCCCCAGCAGTACACAATGGTACTGTCACCTCTTGTAGCTTCATCTGTATATATTAATTTAGTTAACTGACACCCTTTATTTCGCATTTAGCTATTGCTGTATTCTGCTAGAAACTCTTGCACCCTCATACCCTGTTCTCATTCACATTAGTTAGTAGGGGTGGGAATCACCAGAGGCCTCACGATACGATATCATCCCGATACTTATGCCACAATACGATATTATTGTGATTTTAAACATATTGCAATATTCTGCGATATATATTGCAATTTATTACCTTTTTTTCCAACTTGAAATTTTTTCCCAATTTCAAATGATGTCCCCAAAAGGAAACTTTGTCAACATCTGTTTTATCTAAAAAGATAAATTTCTCTGTTTGTTCATCTCACTTCAATTTTATTGCTGCAAAATGGGATTATCAATCAGACAAACTGACCAACACATATATTGTAAAAGATCGATACTTGCATCTGTGTATCGATACATTATTGCCACGGAAAATATTGCGATACTATGCTGTATTGATTTTTTCCCCCCACCCCTATTAGTTAGGTGTTTAACCACAATCATGGAAGAATTATGTATTTGCCGCTCTGGACCGTTCAGGTAGTACTTTGTCTCAGGATGCTTACAAATCTTTCCCTGCCTGAAATTTAACTCGGAGCAAGAACATTTCTTTGCTATTCCAAGTGCATGTCTGCATTTACATCAAGCACATGTGAAAAAAGTGACAGTTGTGCTTTGTGGAATTGTTATTTTTTGGTCTGACAAAGCACTTTATATTAGTATATACTGCAGTACTTTTTTGGAAGCAAATTCATGGTTATTACCATGACTTTATTTACATTAACGATTTATATTTTATCCATTTATAATCCAGAAAAAAATGTAACTGGGTTTACAGATTTTAATAACGTTTTGGAGAAAATGTTAATTTAATCCTAGGTGACTGAATGTAACTAATGTGTAATGTACATTTTGTAGTAAATAAATCAATACAAATATTGAAATTGCTGTGCTCTCATCCTAATCAGCAAAGTGAACATGTTTTGACACATGAGCTGTGACCAGATGAGAGTTTGTATAGACCCAAACCTTAAAGGAGTTTTCTTCGAATATTTTGGGAAATGCTCTTGTTTTGTTGTCAAACCCACAGTCAGTTGTGAAGATCGACCAACTGCAGTACTGTGTGTTTTAGCTTTAGCTCGCAATCTAGCCACCATTACATTCGGGAGTCGCCTTGGCTTTGTATCGGTCCGATGCCGTGCGCATGTATTCGTTCTTGTAATCATAATATTACTCCGATAATGCCACACCCGATACCACCTTCATTAGGGCTGGGCAATATATCAATGTTATATCGATATCGCGATATGAGACTAGATATCATCTTAGATTTTGGATATCGTAATATCAAGACAAGTGTTGTCTTTTCCTGGTTTTAAAGGCTGCATTACAGTAAAGTGATGTCATTTTATGAACTTACCAGACTGTTCTAGCTGTTCTATTATTTACCTTAACCCACTAAGTCATTAAATCATTTCTGGTGGTTATTTATCAAAAATCTCATTGTGTAAATAACATTTTGTTAAAGCAGCAATAGTCAACCATACAATATTGTCGCAATATCAACATTGAGGTATTTGGTCAAGAATATCGTGATATTAGATTTTCTCTATATTGCCCAGCCCTAACCTCCATAGCAACGTGACATTAACTTCTCCGTCGAGCAGGTATAGGCAGCGGAAGAGGAGCAATGCCAGCCATTTAGAGATTTTTGGCTGTAAAAATAACAGAGGCTCTTACCCAATACATGATTGCACTTGACGACCAGCCATTGTCAGTCGTTAATAATACTGGGTTTCGACGTCTTCTCAGTGTACTTGAGCTGAGGTATGAGATTTCCAGCCGTAACCACATCGCAGAAACCATGTTTCCAAAGCTGCATGACTTTTTGAGAAAGCACATCAGCAGCCTGTTGACTGTAAGGTTCACCACTGATATTTGGAGTAGCGGTGTCAGCCCAATCTCATCAGCTTAACAGGCATTAACATAAAGAAAGATATATTTTAAACTGTTCCGACCGCATGGGGTACCCTGGGGTAACAAACACAGTGCTACTCTGCAAATAGCACAAAAAAAAGTTACATACAAGCTATAACTGTTTATATAGTTTGCCAAGAGTCTTTAAATTTGGACAAAATCTTGTGTACTTAGCTGCTGGGTAAACAAACAATCCTCTACCACTGGAGCGGTAAATCCACATGGCTATTTAATATGCACGTGAATGACATCATCGTAATTTGCTTTCTTCATTCTTTCTAACCTTCACTCAGTATTTTGATATCAGGAATTATGATTTATTTTATTGATATCAGCCCATGGGCACTGATCTTTGTATAGAAAAAAGGCATGGTACTTTGAAAAAACTGCTTTGTTCTAATTAACAACAATATCAGAGCAGGCCAAAATTATCTGTATGTCTGAAAACACCGTCGGACCCCCTGAGGGATTATTGAGTACTCGTATCGATACTCGGTTTCAGCGAGTACCCAAATGTAAGTACTTGTACTTGGTCTTAAAAAAAGTGGTATTGGTGCATCCCTAATCTATATGTAGATGGCAGTGACTTGCTATAATGCACTTTATGGCCACTAATGCCTGCTACTGTTTTGTTCTGTCTCTGTATTAGAGTGCTGTGAGTGTAATTTGCAGTTGTTAATTGTATTATACATGTATTAAATACTGTATAATCTAGAAACAAATAATTTTGTAGATGTATTTAGTGTAGTGGCAATCAAAACCCACCAGTGACATCATTCTCATTTCTCCCAGGGAGAAGAGCTGGCGCCCCAATTCAGCCAGATGACACTGAGTCGGCAGGGCTCCAGTGAGAACCCTGAGCCTCCACCTATGTATCAGGCTCCTCCCACAGTGCTGTCCCAGCACCCCCCTCCTCAGACCGGCTACATCATGGCTACCACGGGTCAGCCCATGCCGCCTCCGTCTGGCTACCAGCCTGCCGCTGGACACCCCCATCCTCCACCTCCACCACCTCCTCCATCCCAGCCCGTCATGCAGGCCCCACCACCCCCACAAGGCTACATGCAGCCCCCTCCGCCTCAACAGGTACGCCACTACTCACAGGTTGTGATAAAAAGACATCCGACATAGGTTTAAGGTTTTGTTTGAATTACTTTAGAGTACCAGATAGAAGCAGTATTTCTCAAAAAGTGATAGTATTGTAGCAATGAATATTTGATTTTAATTTTGGGACCTCACCTGCTTGGCACTTTGACTGGCCAGGTATTCACTTGTATGGCAAACTGTATGTATAAAATGTATTTTTGTATTATCATTATAATAGAAATTGGCCCTGGTTCAATGCAAAATGCTGTAATACTGTACCCTTCTTTCGTATCGCAAGTCAGGCAGAAGAATTCACAGGCATTCATATGTAGGGAGAAATGGATACATGAGAGGCAACACTAAACAAAAGAACAAATTTGACCGTGGTGTCTCATTGTTCTAGGGCCACCATACTGAACAGTAAAATATATTTGGAAGTGTTTATAATTTAATATAAATTTGAGTTACTTCTCTTGGGTGTCATTCACTACACTGTGCAGAATGATGTGCTGTATGTGCAGAAAGTGCGAAACCCCTCTTTGCCAGCTTGCCAGTCCAAAATCCAAAATGGCTAAGGCTACATTTACATTGCTACGTTTTGGTTTAAAAAAAATATCTTTTGCTATGTTTACGTCTCGCATTCACACTGCTCTGGCGTTTCAGAGCTCCTAAACCGGAGACATTTGAAAACACTTCTGACCCTGTTTTGGTTTGGAATCTCCAGGGTTGTTTCAGTCTCAACGGTCGCAAACGGAGACCTTCGGCATCATCGACACTGCCGCAAAGTTTCGCCTCCTGATTGGGTCTTATCGGTCATGACGTCTGGGTCTCTGAGACTAAGCTTCTAACGTTACCATCACAACTACTAGCAACGGGCGGAGTATACAGTTGAAACCAGATATTTACATACACTTCAGAAAAAAACACAAAAACTTTTATTTCTTTACTGTCATACATAAATCAGAGTAAACTTTTTCTGTTTTAGATCAATAAATATTAACATATTTTTTGCATTTGTTAAATGTCAGAATCGAGCAAGGGAGAATTTGTATGCATTTTTTTTATCACTTTCATCAAAGACAGAAGTATACATACACTAAGTTTATTGTGTCTTTAAACAAAAAGAAAACTCCAGATGATTCCATTCTGAGCTAAGAAGCTTCTGATAGGTTAATTGATTCCATTTGAGTTAATTGGTGGCACATCTGTGGATGCATATAAAGGCACACCTCAAACACAGAGCCTCTTTCTTTGACATGGAATCAATGTGGATAAGGCACACCTCAAACACAGAGTTTTTACCTGACAAGAGAAATCAACCAAGACATCAGGAAAAGAATTGTGGACCTCCACAAGTGTGGCTCTTCCTTAGGTGCAATTTCCAGATGCCTGAAGGTCCCACGTTCATCTGTTCAGACAATAATACGCATGTATAAAAAACATGGGAATGTACAACCATCATACCACTCAGGAAGGAGACGGATTCTGAGTCCCAGAGAGGAACGTTTCTTGGTGCGAAATGTGCGAATCAATCTACCTTCAACAAAACCTTGTGAAGATGCTAGCTGAAACTGGTAGTGTGTCATTATCCACAGTAAAACGAGTCCTGTACCACCATGAGCTAAAGGTTACTCTGGGAGAAGAAAGCCATTACTTCAAAACCACCATAAAAAAGACAGACTACAGTTTGCAACTGCACATGGGTACAAAAATCTTAATTTCTGGAGACATGTCCTGTGGTCTGATGAAACAAAAATTTAATTGTTCGGCCATAATGATAAACGGTATATTTGGAGGAAAAAGGGCGAAGCTTTGAAGCCTCAGAACACCATCCCAGCTGTGAAGTATGGGGGTGGTAGTATAATGTTGTGGGGCTGCGTTGCTGCAGAAGGGACTGGTGCACTTCACAAAATAGATGGCATCGTGAGAAAAGAAAATGTTGTGGATATATTGAAGCAACATCTGAAGACCTCAGCCAGGAAGTTAAAGCTTGGGTGCAAATGGGTCTTCCAAATGGACAATGACCCCAAGCATACCTCCAAATTAGTTACAAAGTGGCTTAAGGACAACAAAGTCAAGGTATTGGAGTGGCCATCACAAAGCCCTGATCTCAATCCCATAGTAGAAAATTTGTGGGCGGCACTGAAAAGGCAAGTGCGAGCAAGAAGGCCTACAAACCTGACCCAGTTACACCAGTTCTGTCAAGAGGAGATTAGTTCTTCTACTGAACCTAAAAACACTTGTGTGCACGGAGATCGCTTTTGGCTCAAAACTCAATGTAAATGTAGCCTAAGAACTGTTTTAGAGCATTACTATATTTTGTGACTAGAAGAGTTGCGTTGCTGCTTTGGACAAGCACTATTCCAGAAAGAACTGATGACATTTCTGGTAACAGAGAACTTGATTGTGGTGGATTTGATGTGGACTGGCAGAATTCAAGTATTTTATTCTGTCAATATTATGTATGTGTGAAAGAGTAAATTTCTCCTTTAGATTTGAATTCATTTCAAACACGCTGACACTTAGGGGTGGTACGGTTCATGAAAAAACACCCGAACCGCTCGGTTCGCTAGTCTCGGTTCGGAGCGTGTGTGTACCGCACGGTTCGTCAGTACACTGTTAATGTGCACTAACCTCTTACTGCCGTAGTGTCCACTTTCGACACCTATGTTAAAACAGTTACTGGAAATGACGGAAGGGATGGGACGCGCACAACCAATGGCCGCTGATTGCGCGACGCATCACATGGTTACAGACGGGTCCCAAATTACAAACCGGGGCCGCTCGTTAAGACATACTGAGCTCATATTGTACTAAAATAGTTCACCAAAACGTGTTTCTGAAAACATTTTAAGCGAGAAATAGGCCATGCAGTTGCTGAATCTGTCTTCATTTCAGATCGACAAAGGTCAGTTTAAAAGATTTTCATCAGATTTTGAGAGACACCGAGCCGACCGCTCCTCAAGTGGAGTGGGGCGCCGCTGCAGGTCACGTCACGTCACCTGCAGAAATGTCTAGTAGGAGAGATGCTGCCCAGAGCTGGAGGATGCGCCAGCGTCGTTTATAGTCTGGTGTGTGGGAACATTTTGGATTTCACGTTACCTATGATGAAATAAAACAATATAGAACTACCACTGTGTGCACGTTTTGTGCAACATGCATTCAATATGCTAATTTTAGCTATATGCTGAAGTATATTCTGGAGTGTTAAAGAAAAAATAAGAACCGTACTGAACCGAAAACCGTGACCCTAAAACCGTGATACGAACCGAACTGTGGGTTTTGTGAACCGTACCACCCCTACTGACACTATTTCCATTCATATCAGACTGTTCCTGTTTCCTTCAGATTTTTGTCACTGTGGAGGATCATGTTCCTTGCACCTCATATTAATGAGTGTTAATGTAAAGACATGTTGATGAAAGAGAAGGGTACACAGTATGATCATCACTGCACCTTATTAACATACAGATACAGAGAGATAAACTTGTTTGCTTTCTATTATGTAGTATGGGTGATATGACATGGTGGTTTTTCATTACAGAAACTAAACGGCAAGAACAAGTCATTCCTGATTCATCTCTTAGCAATGCATAACCAGGGGACTCTAAAGTTGTTAAACGAGGGTTACACATCATATTCAGTCATCTCTCGTAACAGTAAAGCTGTACAGAGAAGTAACTTTTTACGCTTTTGCATGTTCCCTGCTGTACACTGCCTGAACGAATGCCACACAATGCTCACTGCAACATAATGCAATGGGGTTGTATAAAGATGACCCGAAAGTGGCTGCAGTGTGGTCACATTTCCTCTGAGACACACACGTCTGTGCTCCAGTAATAACAACACAAAAGACAACAAATTAAAACAAAAATGTAGCAAAGTTCATGAGCACTACTGGCTGCCGCATCTGCAAAAAAACAGCAAGGGTGAAAATACCCTAACAATGGTGTGGTTATTCCCACATGTGCTCCTAAATACATTTTACAGTTTGCGCACATCTATTTTTAGTCACAAATGTGAATGAAACGCTCGCACTGTCGGAAGCCCTGCACTAGCGGAGCCTTTAATTGGATTGTGTCAATGTAACATCGTCTCTACTTTACTTATCCCTATTTTAACGATCTGAGCGCACGGTGTGAAGCGCCTGGTGCAGGTGCGCTTAGGGCGTGTACAAATCCAATTTTGCTAGTTTGACGGTGGAAAAAAGGGTCTGTGCGCAAGGCGCATGGTTCAAAAGGGTTGTACTTAATGTCTTAATTAATCATAGGTGTGTTTTGGACGTAACATACAATAAATCAATCGTAGTGTCATCTCCCATTCCCTTTAAAATCCAGGCGCGTTTGTATCTTGGTGCATTGCTATTATGATGAAGGATTTGCTAAGCAGGAAGGAGAGATTTTCAGGAGAGGAAACTGATCTGCTCGTGCGTGAAGAGAAAGCGCGCGAGCAGATCATATCATAATATTTCACCTTGTAATATTTTATTTTCAGTTTGTGTGCTGCTGCGAGTGTGTGTGGAAAGCATAGTGTGAACGTGCTGTGTACGAGCCTAGGCACCTTTTACTAATGCGCTGTTAAAATAACAATGAAATGCTGCGTTATTGACTTTAGACCAGGTTTTTGTTGGTCAATGGAGCGATCACTTTCCACTGCCTCAAGATAGTAATACACCCAGAATGCACCTGAATGCACCTCCCTGTAAGACTAGCACACGCATGTGTGCACAGATGGGCACAGGTGCATTTGCTATTTAAACGACGTTGGCGCTGGATGGGAAATTGAAAACTGCGTCCTCCTTAACCTAGCAAAGACAGTTGCGTCAGGCTTTGTGCTGCACCGGGTGCAAGATAGGGAGAATAGTCTCTAAACTTCTAGGAAATTAAGAACCCGTAAAATAACACGTTACAGTAAAAAATATCTAGTAATGCAAACGCTATAAATACCATACATTTAAAAGGTTTTCTTTTATAAACTCAAAAGAGTTGGGGGTGACATCAGGGATGTGATTCCTGTGAAGTAGCAGGATTCACCCAGTGGGGGAGTTTGCACCCATAGTACCGCGTGTCACCTTAACAAGCTCAGTCTCAGTCAAACAACTCGCCTGTCACATTCTTCCGATTGCAGAGGCGGTGACAATAATGAGTTCTCTCACTCTCTGTCACTCACACTCTTCCTTCCCTCCCTCAGGCTTCTGCTTGAATCCATAAAGTAGATATTATAATTCATTTGAGTAGAGAGAACTAAATTGACCTGGCCATTAAACACCTTGTGGGAGACATTAGGCCCTGTAATGTTGCTCTGGGGCTACGTTGTAAAAGAAGACGGTCTGTTTAGTAGAGTTTTTAATAGCTGAAGTGACAAAATTACTTTTTTAATTGGCAATAGAGTTGTGTTTGTATGAAGGGAATCTGGGGTCAGTAGTGTCTTCCTAAAGCAACTTGTCAATTAGAGCATACAGACACTAATGAAGTAAACTCACAGTGCCAGAGTAACTTTTTCACAGTAAATGTGATGGTTTACTGGAATCAGGTGCACATTTTACAGTACTCAAACAGCAGTGCAAAACAGTAGTTGCTGTGCTTTTATGTTTTTTTTTTCCACGCATTTGCTTATATTGGACTTGCATACCAATTGTTTGCAATTTTACAAATGGCATGTTACTGCACTGTACAACCTTTTTCTTTTTACTAATGCATCTCCTCTTTTTTAAAATAGCTTTCATTTAGCGCTTTTATTTTGTAGTTCTAAGCTCTGGCCTATATAGACAGCATCTTTTCATGCCTTTTATCACCCTACACACTTTCCTATATTATCCTAACTCTTAGAGTTCAGTACTTGCATAAACCGCATTTGCTGGGAAAGTAAGATGTTCTGTGTTGTTCAATGTGTGGGTGGTCGATAACAGGAGTGCAAATACTGACACAGCTGCAGCCTCTATATGGGCTGAATGTTGTCATGTATGCAGATCAAGATGGAGGCTGGAACTATCGATCCTCCTGACATTCAACTTCCTCTCTATTTGTCCATTTGATATCTCGTTTAGAAATTCTGTATGCTACATTTAGCCAAGTTGTATAAGCCGCACGTTGTTCAAGCTTCAACATTCGGTACTTGACTGGACCTCTGTAACTGCTGTCTAACATTGTTAGATACTGACAAGGAATATGAGTTATATAGGCATTGTCTTAAATCTGCAAAAATCAAACTGTCTAATCTAAAAATATTTTATTAAAAACGGATCACATGACTACCTTTGTGCAAACGGTTGCTCGTAGTTCTGAAGCCACATATAGTTGTGGTGCCACAAAGCTGTATAGCAACTTTCAAGTCATTGTTTTGGTCTTCCGGTCCAATGCTTGTTACTGTACTGTTTTGATTCAATCACTGCCAACTGTCGCATATGTCCAACTGTCTCGAATATCAATGTTGAGTGTGTCGTCATCATTTTCGGCCACAGCAGGCAGCCGTTTACTTTGCTCTGTCTGCATACTACCTGTCATGCACCAAACAGCCAGCAGAAAGTTAGTGGCACGCTGGTGAACATAGTGGAGTTTTTAGCAGCTAAAGCAGCTATTTCCTTGAGAAGTTAGTAATGGATACCAAAAACAGCTAAAAGAAGAGTGAATATTGGACTTAAAATCATCAGGTGGACCAACACATGATTCCAAATGAATGCTAATGTTCTCTACTACTGGTTAAATCTACTGGTTGTGTAATAAGGAAATGGTTTGCTAACAAGTTTGTAATGTTGTCAGATCATGTTTACGCTGCCCCCAAGTGGCCAAAAAGTAAGTTATTGCAAGTTTATTTTGCTTAAAAGAGCTATGATCGTATTTTGTATATCGTATTTGAAAATTGACGATAATACATAAAAAAGTAATGATGTGTTCTCAATGCCATGAAAATAAAGGAGGGTAGATTCATCACCCATCACCATCGTTTTCTCATCTTTGAGTGTTTATTAATCTCTAAATATTTTTGTTGTTTCTCATCAGATACAGGTGTCATACTACCCTCCTGGTCAGTATCCCAGCTCAGGCCAGCAGTACCGTGTGACCCAGCCCATGTCCCACCAGGTGTCTTATCCTGCTCAGCGCACACAACCCATGCCTCAGCCCACACAGCAGTCAGGTCAGTACATTTTTGTATGCTGTACTGTGCTGTACTGTCATAAACTCTCCCTAAATTATATTTAGATGAATGGATGGATTAGGGCTGCAGCTATCGATTCTTTTTGTAATCGATTAATCTAGCACTTTATCAATCGATTAATTGGATGAGTTTTATTTTTGTTTTTAAACAACCCAAACTAGGGAAAAAAGCAACATTTGTATTACCTACATTGCTTACAATATCATCTCTCAAAATACTAAGCCTATTAAGTGCATTTAAGTGCCATATTACATTGTTTTTAAAGAAAATTTTTTTTCCAAATGATATCAACCTCAAACTAAGGCATACATTAAACATACACAAATATTACATTAAGTTGTGCAACTTAACTTTCAGAACTACAAGTTTCAACCTGAGACTGATCTTTATATACAGTAGGCCTGTATGTAAATATTAGTTAAACTCAACCTATTTTCATTTATATATTTGATTATAATGTCACACAGCTGTTACACTTATGCTATTAGGTCGTTGATCAGCTGTTTCTCCATAGAGAGAGAGAGGAGAGAGAGAGATGCGCAACAATCAGCTGTTTTTCTGAAGGGATAGTCAACGTGTCAGCACTTTAGATCAGATCGTGGTCACCACTACGTATTTTCTTGTCTTTGATTTTGGTAGTTGTTGTGTTTGGTGTAGTTTCATCGTCCATACGACTCTGTGATTTACTTTTGTCGGGTCCGCTTCGTGGAATGGAGGATTAAGTTAGACTCCGTGTTTTCTGTTGAGATGCTAAAGCACTGACTTCGTGCTATTATCGTGGTAAGCTAGTTTGATTTTGCAGTAGACATACTGTACAGAGTCTTAGTTTTAATTACGTTTGAACTGATTCCAAACTTTGGACACTTTCTGTCGTTTTCTCCAGCCTGTCTCTTTTCTTAGCCCCTCGCTATTTACGCTCTGGCATGTGTCGCCAGCATGGATGTATTAAGAGAACGGTTGCCAGCAGCAGACTGAGCCGCGTCGGTGCGACGGTAATAATGCTCCGTGCAGAAACACCGTCCGTCAGCGATACAGCGTTGGTAACATTGATTTAACGAAGCTTCGAGGCAAGTCATTTTGCATCGATGATTTTTTGTAATCGAATTATTCGAGGAATCGTTTCAGCCCTAGGATGGATATAGATAACTTCATAAAGACTTATAATACCAGTGTTTCCTGTACATTATTTGTCTAAAATCCTGTATTACCACACACACACACACACACACACACACACAAAATGTGTCTTTGTGTTTCATATTTATGTGAAAATGTTATCACTGAAAATCAGAATAGAGCTATGACAATAGAACAGAATTTTGTACTTGACCAGAACAAGTCAATACACAGGTACAGTCCACTTGATTGTGTGTGAACGGTTAGGGTCTCATCCTTTTATAAGACGAATCGATACGTATCTAGATACATGGGCTATGATACTGTTCAGGGACAATACATTTTAATATATTTTTTTATTGTTTTATTTAACCTTTAGTTATTCAGGGGAGGTTCACTGAGAGGCAGCCTCTCTTTTGCAGGAACGCCCTGATCACATTGACACAGTTCCACATTCATACCTGGAAGCTGCCCAGTACAACCACAGTCTGATCTGCTGGCCACTGATGGAACGATTCAATGCGATTTGATGTTGGATCGGTGCGATTTTATGAGACACGATTCAATCGGATATATAGAGTTAATAGTCATTTAATGTAAACTCATTCATTTTCCTTTTATAAATTAAAATAAGCCAATTCTATAAAAGCATTGCCTACCTTCAAATAAATATTTCGTGAACTGGATGAGGACCTAGCAAAGCTAGGACATGCTAATAGTATACCTTTAACTTAATTAGCTTGCCACTCATAACCAAATAACATCAACATAAGTTCCATACTAAATTAAACAGCCTCCTTGCTGCTGTAATCTTAGTAACTCAAACATAGGTCCACATTATGCAGCCATTGTGAGCACTCCAATAATAATCATATACAGTATTACGTGAGTACACATATGAGCCCAATAATAGTATTGCGAGCATTAGCGTGTGGCTAGCGGACTTGTATGCTAATGTAGTATATTCTAAATGAGCATCTTAGAACATATAAACGTCAATACAAACTTAACACAACAAAATGCATATCTATGCCAGTCTACTCACATGTTTATGAACACACGTGGATAGATGACTCACCACAGCTAGTACAATTCACAATATCCACGATGTATTCCTCTCAACCACCAACGTTAGCAGTAGTCTGTGTAGTCGGATACAGATACCGTTTTTTTGTATCAGTGAGACTTTACACCTCTTAATTACTGTATAATGGTCTTACCTCAGCAGAAAACTGCTGAATCATACTCTGTTTTAAGTCTACCAGGTAAAAGGTTGATTTTAAACAACCTTGTTCCTGCATTGTTCTGCCAAGTCATATATGCTCGGACCAAAATAGAACTCTTTTCTGGAAAACCCTGAACGCTTTATCCCTCAATTTTGGAACTGCTGAGGTTGGCCATGTGTTTATACAGTAAGTGAGGATAAACATTGTCGACAACCTGGATGGACTCTGGCTCATAGTGGTCTGCCAGATGGATCATGAACATCGAGGTCACGTCAGTGACACCTTAAGTGACATCATAAGTCAGTGACATCAATCCATGGCTGCTGTCTAGTTTGAATAAAATAAATAATAAAAAAAAATATATATATATATATATATATATATATAGTGATTTGTACAGAGTGAAAGGCACCCTGAACCAAAACGGCTACCACAGCATTTTGCAGCGCCATGCAGTACCCTCTGGTATGTGCCTAGTTGGTCAGGGGTTCATCCTACAGCAAGATAATGACCCAAAACAGAAGTCCAAGCTATGCCAGAACTACCTTAGCAAAAAAGAACAAGATGGTAAGCTTAAAAACCTGGAGTGGCCAGCACCCCCATTGAGCTGGTTTGGGATGAACTGGACAGAAAATTGAAAGCAAAGCAACCTACAAGTGCCACACATTTATGGGAGCTTCTGCAACAGAGTTGGGAAGAACTTTCTGAAGAATATTTGATTTCCATTGTAGAAAGAATGCCACGAGTGTGTTCAGCTGTTATATCTGCCAAAGGGGGCTACTTTGATGAGTCAAAAATTTATAATACATTTTGGTTTATAAATTGATTTCCATGATTTCTTTTTTAACTTAAATTGTTCATTTGTTCTGTTCTTTCATTCATTTCAGAGTACAATAAGACATTGAACTGCATGAATTTCAATAAAAATCTGGAAATATTGGGGTGTTTTTGACTGATAGCGTATATGTGTGTACGTATTAGGGCTGTCAATAGATACAAATATTTAATTGGGATTAATCACATGATTGTTCATAGTTAACTCATGATTCAATTCAGTATATATATATATATATATATATATATAAATAATATGAACAAAGATAACTCACAGCACCATAATCTGGCATAAACATCATAAACTCTTTTGTTAAAGTCATTAAGTAAATGATTTTTACCTCAAAGGACAAACTACCTTTCTTCCACTTTTTTTTCCCTCTCTTGTACTGTACTGTTCCTTTATCACACTACTCTAATTTCTCTCCCTCCAATTGTTGTCTGTTGTCATCAGGTATCCAGACCATGATGCCCAGCCAGCCACCAAGCTATCAGGGCATGATGGGTGTGCAGCAGCCCCAAAACCCTGGTCTGCTCAATTCCCAGAGGGCAGGCATGGGAGGACAAATGCAGAGCATAATGGTTCAGTACCCACAGATACCATCATATCAGGTATGGACAGTTTTAAGTCAGCTGTAGGACAAAATGAAGGACACAAATGGAACCATTTTCACTGTTATTGGCAAAACTTTAGCCCTCCCCCCCCATTATCAATATACATGTGGGTCATCTTAACAGGTTAAACAGTTCCATCTGCTGCACACTTAAAACCACAGATTATGTTAAAGAGGCCATTAATCTTGATTAAAATTGATGTGAAAGATGAATACAATATCAATAATCACGTACATCCTTACACCAGAGTCATAGAATAGCAGCAAGCTCAAAATTAACACGGTAGGTTTGATCAACAGAGTTTTAAATCGGCTTGAGTTGACTATATTTACACTCTGACGCGGGTCCGTTCCAGAGAGCAGATCTACAAGGGCCAACATTCACTTCTGCCTGTGCCTTGGTTTAAAAAACAAAAAACCCAATTCTCCGACTACTAATATTGGTCTATAGTATTTAAACAGTAGTTGTATAAAATAAACCTTAGTAACTTTACTGGATACTATTCCAAATGCTCATGAACAGAACAAGATAAAAATGGACAGATGGATACAGTCTTTATTGAAACGGCAACAAGTGCTTTTGACCAAATTAAATGTACAAATGACATCCTAACAGGACTTGAGTTAATCCCTCTCTGTAACTCTTGTCTTCGTTTCTCCAAATGTTTTTAGCTTTGACAGCAGTCAGAAGAACCACAAAGTAATTTTTCCTAAATGGTATCTTTTCTCTTGACCCTTTACACTTTTCCAGGTACCAGTGGGAAATGAAAATCAGCAGGTGGTGCAGCAGCAGTACCAGCAGCAGGTGATGGTGCCAGTCAGCCAGTCTGTTCAAGGACCCATGCCTGTCTACTACAGTGTTATCACTCCCACACAGCAGAATAGCACAAGGTATGTTTGAATACATCATAGTCATACAAATGAGTGGGCAATAGTATTAAAAAATGTCAAATGTGTTATGCGTTAAACATCAAGTTTAGGCACAGCAAAGTTTTGTGAGAGCATGTTGTTTTCACTTAAGCCTGGTTCACACGGGACGATTTTAAAATTGTCGGCCGATTTTCCAATCCTGAGAGACCCCACACACGGTGATAAAAAAATCACGGGTCTAACAGTTTTGGTCGTACAGTGTGTGGTGCGCAGCACACGGCAAAATCAACACATCACACACGAACCGATTTGACTGCCGAGCATTCCCAGGTCAGACGGGAAATCTCGCAAAATCCCTCGAGATCAAACGTGACTTCAGAGTCAACAATCATTGCAGACGAAGAGGATGCAGTGGCGATAGTTTGTAGTGTGTTTTTAACCGAAAAGAAACGTTATCAAAAGAAAAGGCGATGGTCAAACAAGACAACGCGAGCATGGACTATACTTGCTACATCATGATATGGAGGTGATTTGTTTTTTTCTCATAGAAATGTCGTTACGTACTACACAGATTAATAAACGTTCATATATTCGTTTCCATGTACTCTGGTGGACTGCAGTTGTGGATGTAGTTATGCCCATCGACTTTATTTATTTTACACAGGCTGCGTGCTCGGTTGTCCCCGGGGGACACCACACACGAGGAGAAATCGGGCCAAATAAATCCAACATGTTGGATATCCCCGATTTGAGATCGGAGCGGTCCCGACGTCCTTCCGAGCAGACGAGAGCAGTCTTAACACACCACACACGGCAGGAATATCTGATCAGATTATTTTACGATAATCGGAGCATCCTTAAGATTGTCGCGAGGGGTGAATCGGGGCTAAAATCTGCCTAATTATCCTGCCGTCTGTAGCTGTCTTTAGCTTTTAGTGCTGTCGTTAATTGTAAATGAGAAAGTTGTAGTAATTATTTTCTTAATATTCTGGACAAGTTGTGGGGATATCTATTCTCCTGTATGTGTGTGTGAATTACCTTTCCCAATGCATTTATTTTCTCCCTCTTTGTGCGTGTCTAATCCTGCAGCCCATCAGTAGGTTACCTGCAGCCCCCCACCTCTGAGCAGTATCAAATCACACAGTCGCCGTCTCCGTGCAACCCTCAACAGTTGCAGCAGCAATATTCAGGTGAGACTTATTGTCAACAGGTTTTTAAAGTGCCCATTAGTTAAACATTTTGTGACCACTAGATGAACATGATTTTAGCTTTTTTAAGATTTAATTTTGTTTTAATTCATTTGATCTAATCTGTGAGCATTATAAATTCAGTGATATCAAACTTTCACTGCTCTTCAAAAAAAGGGTTCCCAAACTTATTCAGCTCAAGACCCAAAACAAAAAAAATTCTGTCACCCTAAATTTACAAAAATACATCATGAATTCCATATGAACTACAAATAAAGAACACAACAAACCATAATTTAAAATGCATATGAAATGTATTGCATTGCACTTCTCCACATAAAACACATTATGATTTCTCCTCTGCATTTCGAATGGCTTTAAAGAAACTCTTACTTTTCGTTTCGGTGAGGGAGTTGCTGAAGTCACACAACATTACATGAACTTGTTTTCAGATCAAGGTTCGCAAGGAGCGAGAGAAAGGGGGATGGGGGGTAAACAGCCCCAAACACAGATCAGCGTAGCAAAAAAATATTACTCCTCTTCTATTTTATTAAGGAAAATTAATTCACATATCATAGCATTGTTATGCATTTTACTCTGCCGATAAGCGACCCAATAAAAACGGGTTCCCATTTTGGGTCCCAACCCTAACTTTAGGAAAGACTGCTTGAAAAGAAATCAGGTGAAAGGTATTCAGGGTAAAGTTTAGAAAGAGGTACACACGATTCACACGTTGAACTTGTAAATCGATGTCCTTAAATAGAAAATGTTTGAAGAAATCGCGGAAAACCTGCGTGTCTGCTCTCATTTGGCCTTAGGTAAATGTTGATCGTAATGATGGTCACTTTATCCTTTCAACCTCTGCTCTTGTTTGGGCCATTTGCTACTATTTGATTGGTCAGTTTCTCAGACCCATTTATATTAGTAATATTAGTATATTAGTAAACCCCTGCATCTCAAGGGGTTACTCCTAATAAAGAAATATTCAACAATTTCAGCGGTTTATCTACATGTGTGCCTGTCTTTCTGTCTTTCTCAGGAGTACCGCCTCCTGGGCCTGGGGTGATGGTCATGCAGCTCAGTGTCCCCAATGGACCACAGCCTTCCCAGAACCCCCCTCTGGTCCAGTGGAACCCATGCAAGTACTACAGCATAGAGCAGAGGCCCAGCAAGCCAGGAGAGCTCTACAAACCGGACAACACTCCACAGGTACACACAAATACACATGAAGGTCTTCTTGACCAGTGGCTGATGTTATTTGTAAATAAATGTGAAAGATCTAATGAATCCAGACTGTAACTCAGAAATTCAGTCATTCGTCTACATGGATTTGTTCATTTGCAGCCCCCTAGTGGTCAACAGGTAGAATGGGAATGACAGAACTCACGTCACAGTATTTCATATTTTTCCTCTTTCTTTTTTTCCCTTTTTGTTCAGGCCAGTAACCAGCTGACGAGTCCCCTGGCCTCCCCTACTCAGTCTCCCACCCCGTCTCCCTCTGGCAGCGTCAGCAGCGTCTGTCCAGGCCTGGGACCATTACCACTCATTTCCCAGTTTCCCCGGCCAGGAGGACCAGCTCAAGGTAAATGAACAAAAAGAGTGAAGGTTCAAATGCATACACCGATATCTTGTGCACAGATACAGCAGTACAAAAAAACTGCAATAAACATGTTTACACGTAGTTATCATGACCATTAGAAATGATGGCCCAAGCTACAAAAATTCGTACCAGGTTGTTGTATGAAGTTCTTAGGCAAATAAACATAAAGTACTTTTACAGCTGTTAACAGCTGTGTGCTTGAACCCCTGCTTAGACTTTTGCCACAATGACCTTCTAAACTTCGCCAGGTGGCTTTTGGCCCTAAGCCAATAGCCTGAGCAGGTTCACACGACTGGCACTGGGCCAACGGGTCAAACCTTTTGTACCCACACATGGCGTTACTTCGACCCTGTCCTCTGACCGATATTTACACACAGAGCCATAATACCTTTACTGATAAGACTTTACTGAGACCCACTGTTTGGAATGTATGATTACATGTACTAAACGGTCTTGCATCAGTCTACCATCCATGAAATATCACCATGACACAGGTTTTATTGGATTGTCTATAAAACACCAGAAATAAAGAATACTGTAGTAGTGAGCTACATTAGCTTTGACCCATTTCTAATCACTTGGATGCTTTTTAGGATGTTGTTTTTTACTCTACAATTTGTGTTGAATAAATATCTTAATTAGAAAATCTTTCCCATTACCATAAACCCTCATTAAATCCATCATCCATCTCCGTTTTGACTGCTGTACATAAGTGTAGTCATTGTCATAACACTGTTCTTATGCTGCCCTCTTGGCCAGGTCTCTCTTGAAAAAGAGAATCTGTGGTGATAAGGTTTACCTGACCTCTACTGGGGCAATACAACTCTTTTTTTTTTCAGGATGGATCATTTTGATTATAATTTGTAATTTATATGTTGTTAAGGTGATGGACGCTACTCTCTGTTGGGACAACCTCTCCAGTACAGCCTGTGTCCTCCCCTCATGCATGGCCAGTCCTACAGCTCCCATCAGGTCAGTACTGGCAGGCCTTTGTTCGAACGCAACTCAACCCTTCTACATGTTGATGCTGTGATATTGACTGCTCTTGATATTCTTTTAAGAAAGCCTTCCAGTTACCCAATATGATAATATATTATTAAGAAATTGGCCTTGGTCTTAATCAAATTGGCCTTAATAATTGATCATGCTATTATTGATCATGCTGTTATCTCATTTCAGCATGAATTGCTTCTGTAATTTATTTTTTTCCGGCTTAAATAGCGTTCATGAATTCCACACTCTAAATGTAATTAAGTATAATGAAATACACCACCGGGCACAGAGAAGAAATGAAAATTCCAAATATCCTGCAATTCAATGCCGCTACACCACTTTTTAGATTATTGGTTCAAATTGTACCCCAGCTGGTTGGTCATGAAGTGGTCGTTTTTGACGAGGATATATTTTAATGTAAGAGCACAAGAAAATATATTGTTCCATTGGTTGTTTTTATTTGTTCAAGGATGATACAAGGTGTTAAAATAGGTGAAAATGTCAGTATAAGGCCTTTACACACCAGGGCCATTTTTTTCTTAAGTCGCACACCAATATATTTTTTTCGAACTGTTGTTTTTATCACGAGTACTTTCACACAGAACGCAAATATTACGCTGCGATAAAGCAACACATTTTCCCCCCCGAAACGAGTTCAATTCTTTTCTGAACTTTTGCGACACGAATGAAGACATCAACCAATCACGGTGCTGTTTACTTCTGAGGATCATCATAAAACAACACGGAGTGTGTGGCCGGTTGGATCAGTGGGTAGAGCAGCCGCACATATATTTCGAGGTTTATGCCTCGACGCAGAGGTCCAGGGTTCGACTCCGACCTGTGACGATTTCCTGCATGTGTTCCCCCCCCCTCCCCTTTCTCACCTGTCCTGTCCATTAAAGGCGGAAAAGCCCCAAAAATAATCTTTAAAAAAACAAACTCCAAGCTTTATTACTCCTTTCAACTACCAGAGACTTTCTCTCCGTTCTTACCTTTCACAATAAAAGCCCTAGACATACGCTACACTGTTTTCCACAGGAAATGTGGATTAGTAGTATTTTGCTAAATAGCGTACAGTAGCTTAGTGATAGCTTTTTCTGCTTTGGGGGGGGAGACAGAGCTGGAGTGCCTGGAGCTTACCCCATCATTCCACTCAGCAGCCGTACCTCCGGTGGTTTTGAAGAGCTGCAGCTTTTATTTGTGCTCAAACTGCAGACTGTAGCTGGATGACTAACTTCATATCTTCACCACTTAACGTTAACTCTCCTCTGCTCCGACCGCTCTCTCTCGTCCGCTCACTGCATCTTCCTTCACTTTCTCTCTCTCTCTCTCTCTCTCTCTCTCTCTAAGCGTCACCCAGACGGAACTCCAACTGTCCCTCCGACACTGAGCTGGCGTGAATATCTGAAACTTTTATTTAACTGTCGCAAATTTGCATCGCTGCCGGTGTGACTAGTTTTGATGCAAAATATTTTCGCGCTGCTTATTCGCCACGCCCCCGGTGTGTAACGGCCTTAAAATGTATTACTGACCAACTAGTCAACACAGAGTATCTTTGTTCTGTGAATGAAGATGTATGTCAATTTATTTTAAGTTGGGGAACAGTCACAACTTTAAGTCACAGTCATATAATGTTGGCTGTTTGGAAATTTTTAAATCTTGAATGTTGTGTAACCGCGAAGTACTAAAGTTCCATCCATTTTTAAATGGAAGCCATAACACAATGTGTCAGTCCATCATTTTTTGTGCCCACTAGTGTATGTTGCAACTGTGTTTCCAGTTACCAAAGACTAAGTCGAAGGCTCCCCACTGATTGCTTCTACCCCCATCTAGTGTCTTATTGTGGAACTGCATTGTCATCATGAACCTCATAATATCTGTGTTGTTATGCGTTCAGAACCAAGGAGTAATGAAACACGGGGCACGAGGGAAAAAACAAACACTCAAGTCGGCATCAACAGATCTCGGCACCACTGATGTTGGTAAGTTAGAGATGCATCATCACACATCAGAATATCTACCTTTGTTATCATTACATTTTTCTGCAGGTATTGTTATACTTGGTCCCATTGGCTTTTTAATTTTCAAAGAACGCCACCTGAGAATTTGATGATTTAGAGGTACTCTCTTGGCTGAGTTTTGTTCAGGTGTGCGAGTTGTGAATGTGAGTAGATACTAGAGGGCAGCAGAGGATGTGCCTAGATTGCATCAGATTTTATCTGATCTCCTTGTATTGTTTCCCTCAAACTCCTCCATCTGCTGTGGACGCCATTAAATAAACCTTGACTTGCTGAGTGTATACTGCCATGTGCTTGCAGCACCGCATTCAAGTGCAGTTCTACAGCTGTTGGAAAATACGCCAAATTGAGATACAGATTGAGCAATCAAGTCTGCTAACATCTTCTGTCTCACTCCTCGTATCCTCGTCTCTTCTTTGTCCAGTGGTGAGTCGAGTACTCGAGGTTACGGACCTGCCAGAGGGGATTTCACGTCCAGAGGCCGAAAAGCTCTTCAACCAGCTGTCGATGTGCGGTGCCAAGATCCAGTGGCTGAAGGAGCCCCAGGGTGGCAGAGGAGGAGCAGGAGGCTGTGGCCCCTGTCCTGGTGCAGGGCCTGCTGGGCTGGGAGCCACCGCTGGGCTCGGGGCCAGCATGGGAGCTGGAGGAGTGAAGGGGGACGGCAGCGACCCGGCTCACCTCTACACAGTAGTGGCAGTGTTCCCCAGCACCATGGCTGCCCAGAGTGCTTCCTTCAAACTTAACAACAGCGGGGCCAGCCTCTTCAAACTGAGGGCCGCCAAAAAAAACTATGACCTGCGTGTGCTGGAGAGAGCCAGTTCTCAGTGAAAGGAAAAGAGAGGGGGAGGAAAGAAAGAAAGAGAGACTCATGGTGGAGTGGTGGAAAAGGAAGGAGGACTGAGGGGGGACTGCTCTTAGTGTACAATTTAAAAACAAAACAAACAAAAAAACTACTTGAGTTAAATGATGTGTCAAATGTATAAAAGGGAAGAAGGTGTAAATCATGAGGTGACAGGCATTTGGTTGCAAATATGATTTTGTTTGTTTTTATTGATTTTTTTTTTTTTTGTATTTATATAGCAGACAAGCACACAAGACACGCGAAGCATGTGTTTCACTGTTGCCGTGGAATGTGTGCTGCCATTATACAAAGACACATGCAAGGCCACACAAACACACACACACAAACAAACACACACATACCAAGAGACACACAAACGCAGGCAACAGGGTCACGTAGCACATAACAAAAACACACTGGACAGTCGACCTCAGTCAAACCTTTTTCCTCCTCCTCCTCCTCCCCCCCGCTCTCCAACCCTTTCTCCTTTACTCCTTTTTCTGCCGACGCTTTCTCTCCTTCCTCAACTCCCCGTCACCCAGTCGTCTCTTAATCTCACATATTTATAAATTTTCATACGCACAGTTGCGCACTCTCTCTGCTTTACCGCACCGCTCCCGGCTCTTTTTTCTTGCCATGTCTCATTCTGCCTCCTATCTCTCTGCTCCTCTCATGTACTCTCTCACTGCTCTCTCCTCTCTTGCTTTCTGTTTGCCTTACTGCTGTTGTGGGTTTCTGTATTGCGCTGTTTTTTTTTTTTTTCTTCTCAGAAGTTTTTTTTCTTTTTTGGGATTCAATATATTTATATAAGTGATGTAAGGAATAAAAGAAATCTATATATTCAGTGATTTTTCTTTCTTTTCCCTGAGTGAAAACGTTTAGGTCTTCCTTTATCCTTTACTCCTTCCCTCTTCATCCCCTCTCTCCTCTTTCCTACATTTGTTTCCTCCTTACTGCCCTCTACCTCACTTCTTTGGTCCTCTCCTCTTTGCCAACTGTCCCACATCCACCCCGACGCCCCGTTGTGTTTGCGTTTTTCGTTGACAGCTGTGCAGAACGTATCAGAAGAAGTAGTTAAAGTGCACAATGATTGCATATGTCTACTGTAAATTTTATTTAATCTGTTATTTTTTTGTTTGTTTTTAAAAATATAAAAGTCGAGAAAAAATCTTTCAAAACATCTTCTGTGTCATGTGGTTCATTGTTTGACTTTATTGAAGCGGACTCTGAAGTCTGTCTGTCTGTCATCTGCAGTAATTTGCTTCTCTGCTCATTTAGTCAGGTTTGTCCTTTAATTGAATTCTTGTCGTACATACTGAGCAGCTTCATGCTCCCCAGAGAAAGAATCCTTTTGATTTGACAGGGGAACTCCAAAGATTTTACACATCAAAGTCTGTATACAGGTTTTGGGGAGTACTACTGCATACAAGTTGTATAAAGCCTTTTGTGGCCCCGAGGGAGCTGCACAAAATCTGCTGACCGTGTCATTTGGGTCTGATGACTACACTTTTGAAAATTAAAAATTCTGTTGGTGTGGAAGAAGTGAGTTTACCAGACCTCTGTAGCCCACTCCGTATCTCTGCTTTAGTCTGGCGGCTCCACACTACATTAGCTGCTATACATACATTTTCTCTAGTGCCAACTTTAGTTCATAGAGACAGCAGTTGGTCCATCAAATAGCTGCTCTGTAGCTTTCAATCATAACATGGTTTTCATTAGCAGATGTAGTTTTCCCATTTGTCATGGAAATGTATTCGGTATGTCCTACAATTTGACCTTTAACCTTGAAAATAAGATAAGCATCATCTGCTGATGAAGATCATGTGATATGATCGAGAGCGACAGAACACCTACTACATATATTCTCAACGTCAGTACATCACATACACAATATACCACCAGAACCAGCACATAATTTACCATAGAACACACATCAACACTATGCTTACTGTACGTTCAGTTTATTTACTTAAGAAAAAAGAGGGGATGTAAGGAAAGGGAATGGAGTAGAATTGGTCGTTAGTTAAGTGGGGAGGTCACTCGTGGAATCACAGTTCTGACTGCAGCAGAACAGCCAGATTCTCTTCGGCAGAGATGACCTTTTTGTGTGGACAGCCTGATCCTGAGCTGAAGCTGTCTGATCATCGTCCATCTTGCGCTTTTAGGATATTTGAAATAAAACCACAGGGTAAGTACAGAAATAAAATAAACCTGTAAAGTTAAACATAAAGATGACCATTGAAGTTGACTGAATTAGTTGAATACATTTCACTTTACAACCTAAACTAAATACTTGAGTAACATTAGGAATACGTGGGAAAGCTTTATTGCAAGCGAAAGTGTTGCATACACAACTTTGCTTAAGTAAGAGTAACCAATTGTATTTGTGTATGAAAAGTGAGCAGTAGAGGTCCTTCAGTTAGTCTGTTTTATGTAATTGAACTGTGAACTCATTGTGTCAACTTGTAGTCAAAACGATTTCCTTTCCTAGGTAAATGCATCCATACCTTGCAATATGGGCAGATTCTGGTGCTCTTCTTAGCCTGGGTCTCGTTGGCTTCATTGTCAGAAGCTGCCGTGACACCCTGCTCTGTCCCAACATCACTTTTCCCATCGCCAGAGTCACCAAACTGACGACAAGAAGAACTTCTCACCTCGGTCTGAGTTGTGGTTAGGGGTGGGCTTTCTTGGTTTTCTGAAACAATGACCTCATCCTCCAGGCAAGCTGTTGGAAACCAGCCGATGGAGTGTGAAGGTGGGGTGTTTTCAGTATCTTCTGCTGTGAAATCCTCATCCTCCGATACATAATCAGCTAACTCCAGAGGGGTGGAGTTCTGCTCACTGGATCGCTTTGAGCAGATGCTGGATGTGGCTTGAGGAGATGAGGAGAGTCTGTGTCCAGATGACAGTTTATTTGGGGACGACCTGACAGCCTCGTCCATTTGTTCATCTGTAACCGGGTGGACCTTCTTCTTCAGTAGTTTACGAAAACGGCTCCACCGCGGCGACTTCTTCTCGTGGACTTTGACGGTATGTTCATCCGTCAATCGGGCATCTGTACTCTCACAATCTGAGTGTTTCTGTGTCATAACTGTGTTCTCCAGGCAAGCTGTTGGAAACCAGCCAATGTAGTCTGAAGGTGGGGTGTTTCCAGTATCTCCTGATGTGGCATCCTTTTCTACATAATCAACTACCTCCAGAGGGGTGGAGTTCAGTTTACTGGAACACTTTGAGCAGATGCTGGATGTGGCTTGAGGAGATGAGGAGAGTCTGTGTCCAGATGACAGTTTATTTGCTGACAACCTGACAGCCTCGTCCATTTGTTCATCTGAAACCGGGTGGACCTTCTTCTTCAGTAGTTTACGAAAACAGCTCCACCGCGGCGACTTCTTCTCGTGGACTTTGACGGTATGTTCATCCGTCAATCGGTCATCTTTACTCTCACAATCTGAGTGTTTCTGCGTCTCAAATTGTGTAAGGAGGGATTTTATTGCCCGGATTACCAACATCTTTTTGCTTGCTCTGTAACTTGAGAACTTGCAGCAGGTATCAGAACAGACATGAGAGGATCCTCCACTCAGTGAGGCTTGTATGGTTTCTGACAGAACTGAGTTGACCTCATCAGTGATCGCTCTCATAATGGCCTCCGTGAATTTGGGTGTGATGCTAACAGATGTGTCTGTACCAATCACTTCACAGTAAGCCTCGCCGAAAGTGGTCTTCAAACTCTGCTGGAGGTTGTCCTCGGTGAAAACAAAGTTCTGGCCAACTGCCCCGCATGCCTGGGAAGAGGTGGGACTCCTCCTGGCCAAGGTAGCGTGTGGCTGAGCAAATTGATTCATGGCTTGTGATAGAATATCAGTGATGGTCTCTATGACGAGCCTCAGCACCTCCGCACAGTTGTGAGCCAGCTTCTCCTTCACATCAGTGTTATAAACACCTTTGCTTATTTCTCTTTGCTCCCTTAAAAAGACAAAAAAACAGTGTAACAAAGGTAAATCACAAAACAAAAATATACACAACAAATTAAATAACCTACTCTTCAGTAAGGCTGTCAAAGAATCCCTTGATTATGGTGTAGAAGACGTTTTTCAGGCCAATGAGCTGGGGTAAGGCTGCTGATCCATTGTCCTCTTGGAAACCCTCACGGTGTCTGTCCTGTTCTGAAGGTCCTGGGGTTGAGTCCCTGTACTTGACCAGTTCTTTCTCTGTGACTGAAGAACTCTCTCTGCGATGCTCTACTGGTGGTAATGAGCTGAGGGTGGATAGTTTTGAGGCAACATCTTCTTTCTCTTGTGGTGTGACATCCTTATCTGCCACGTCCACCAGTTCCAGAGGGACAGAGCTCAGGCCTGATTCCTCAGCAGCCTTGTTGTCCTCACATGAGTGTATTGAGGCAGCGGGAGACATCTCGTCTGGACATGGAGAGCCAGATTTTGAGTCCCAGCTTTCTAACTCCACAGCATCATCCAAACCCTGTCCTGTTGTCAGCTGGACCTTTTCACTTGGTTTCGATCTGAAGAAGGTATTCCATGCAGAGTTCATCTTCTTAAAGATCTTGCTTTCATGTCCGCCTGCAGATTTCTCATCTGTCCTGACAGTATCACAAGACGTATGTGTACTGACAGTCAAACTGGTCACACAGACATCTTTGTTGTTTTCCTGGGAGGGTGCATCCATCTCCATGAAGGGCCCCTCTCCAGGAAACGGAGATCCTGGTTTTGTCAGATTAGTGTCTATAGATCTCGACTCACTGCTGGACGACCCGACGACCTGACCTGCATGTTCTGCTCCTGGTAAGACCAGGAAATGTCCTGGTGTTCCATCCATGTCTGTGACCAAGTTGTCCTTCATCAATTCGTCCATGACACTCTCTGGTGTGACATCCTTATCTGCCACGTCCACCAGTTCCAGAGGGACAGAGGTCAGGCCTGATTCCTCAGCAGCCTTGTTGTCCTCACTGGAGCGTCTTGAGGCAGTAGTAGATGCCTCTTCAGGACAAGGAGAGACAGATTTTGAGTCACAGCTTTCTAACTCCACAGCATCATCCAAACCCTGTCCTGTTGTCAGCTGGACCTTTTCTTTTGGTTTCGATCTGAAGAAGGTATTCCATGCAGACTTTATCTTCTTAAAGCTCTTGCTTTCACGTCCACCTGCAGATTTCTCATCTGTCCTGACAGAATTACAAGACTTCTGTGTCACAGTCTCACAGACTTTTTTGTCGTCCTCCTTTGAGGGTGCATCCATCTCCATGAAGGGCCCCTCTCCAGGAAACGGAGATCCTGGTTTTGTCAGATTAGTGTCTTTAGAACTCGACTCACTGCTGGCCGAACCGACGAGCTCATCTGCATGTTCTGCTCCTGGTAAGACCAGGAAAGGTCCTGGTGTTCCATCCATGTCTGTGACCAAGTTGTCCTTCGTCAATTCGTCCATGACACTCTCTGGTGTGACATCCTTATCTGCCACGTCCACCAGTTCCAGAGGGACAGAGGTCAGGCCTGATTCCTCAGCAGCCTTGTTGTCCTCACTGGAGCGTCTTGAGGCAGTAGTAGATGCCTCTTCGGGACAAGGAGAGACAGATTTTGCTTTGAGATTTTTGCTTTCTAACTCCACAGCATCATCCAAATCCTGTCCTGTTGTCAGCTGGACCTTTTCACTTGGTTTCGATCTGAAGAAGGTATTCCATGCAGAGTTCATCTTCTTAAAGATCTTGCTTTCACGTCCACCTGCAGATCCTGGTTTTGTCAGATTACTGTCTTTAGATCTCGACTCACTGCTGGCCGACCCGACTTCCTCATCTGCGTGTCGAGATGAGCCAGTGGGTGACAAAGTTAAGGGAACTGTTTTGGCCTCTGGTGTGACGTCCTCATGCTTAACATCCACCAGTTCCACAGGGTCAGAGATCAGGTCTGCTTCTTCAGCAGCCTTGATGTCCTCATTGGAGCAGATTGAGGCAGTGGGAGACGCCTCTTCAGGACATGAGGGTGCATCCATCTCCATATAGATAGGCACCTCTCTCAGATTAGTGTCTTTAGATGTCAAGTTACTGCTGGCTGACCCGGCGATCTCATCTTTTTGTTCTGCTTCTGAGCGTCCTGGTGTTAAAACTATGTCTGTGACAATGGTTTCTTCCATAACTTCAGCCCTCACTTCATAATGCTCCTCTGGATGGGATGAGCCGGTGAGTGACAACGTTGAGGAAATATGTATGGTCTCCTCTACTGTGACATCCTCGTGCTCCCCCTCCAGATGGTCAGATCTTAGGTCTTCAGGATATGGAGAGCCATCCAAATTCTGTTCTGCTGCCTTTTTTTTCAATTTGAAGTGGCGCTTCAATGCAGACTTCATCCTCTTAATGACCTTTCTGCCATGTGTGCCTGCAGATTTCTCAACTGTCCTGTCAGAATTACAAAACTTTTGTGTGCTGACATTTGTGGGTACATGATGTCCGTCTTGTCCTGATGGTGGCTGTGTTGAATCCATCTCAATGACCAGGTCTTCCTTTGTGTCTGTCAGTGTCTCTCCTTTGTGCTCTGCAAATATTCGGCGGAGGCCAAAAAACCTTTTTAAATGCCGCTTCACCTTTTGGTTGATGCGACAATCTGCTGAGGATTTATCCTCATCATTATCAGTCTCTGACTTAGAGCGTTCCTCAGCCTCCCACCAGGAGATAGACTGCATCAGTTCGTTGATATTGCAAGAAGTCCGATCCAGTGTATCTGACACAATTATGCTGGCTATTTCATCGATTACTGAGGAGACCGTCTTCTCGCTTTCCCTGCTGGAGGGTCTGGAGGTAGAATCTGTCTCTCCGTTTTTGAAATGTTCTGCCTCATTCTCCATTTTATCTGGATCCAGAGGGCTTTGTTTGGCATTTATATTCTGTTGGAAAAAGACATACAGTGGCAAAATGTAAGATACAGGTACTACTAGTACTAGTGTTGCCACAAAGCACCTGTGGAGCGATGTACGTGTATAATATAGTGATGACTATAAATGAACGGACAACTTCACAATTTTTTATTTGGTGAGCAGGGGAAGTACAATTTTACTCAAGGTGTTTAAAAATAATAAATTGTTTTCATGGCTTCATTTCTACCTTCTAATACTTTTTACAATTGATATAATCTCATGAACATAGTTTTTTTTTTGGTTCTTAGAGTATTTACATTATCTATTTTAGAAAAAATCCTATTCAAAATTTATAAAGTACAGAAGTCTTTGCAACAAAACTGACTGAAAGCATTCAGAGGTAAAGTACTATTAATGCAGAATGGCCCCTGTCAGTGTTATGTTATTATATTATTGAATCATTATTATTATTGACTAACGTGTAAGCTGCATTCAAATGTTGAGGTGTAGCTAATTTTAACTGCCTCATAAACCGTTGGGCGCTTAAATCTAATGCAATGCGTCATATTTTATAAACTGGTCATATATTTTGTATGTAAATTGTACGTTAATCTGAAAAAATAACCAGTACTTGTAGCTGTAAAATTAACATTGTGCAGCAAAAATAGTTGAAGTGGGTTAGAAGTCAAAAGCAGGCTAAAATACTCAAGTAAAGAATGATTTATACCTCTTTCTGTTGAGACATCTTCAGTTCTTTCTTCTGCTTGTTGCCCAATGATGCCAAATGATGAGTTTGAAGTGAAAAGTTTTTCTTTTTGTGGTTGAAATGTTCACAGTTCAAAGTCCAGGATTGAAGTGAGGTTCTCTTTGAGAATTATGTGCATGAACATGGGATGCTGGAATTATATCACAAAGAAGTTCTATTCTGTTCTGTTCTGTTCTACTTCATTATTCCACACATTCCACACACATATTCCACACGTACGTGCACACACACACACACACACACACACACACACACACACATTCCATGCTCATACACACACTCTTTACCCCCCCACCCACCACCACCACCATGTACAGTACATCTATAACCAGTAAATTAACACATAATACACAGTTTATAACACATTATAATGTACAGTACAGTGTAATTAATGCACAGTATTTCCAAGCATTACAGTAACTGATGGCATAAAGACATATTTTACATGAACAACTGTGTTACATTGTATTGCCTGTTTATATACCAGCATCCATTCATTTATTTAATTTACACACACACACACACACACACACACACACACACACACACACACACACACACACACACACACAGCCAAGGGGCAGAGGGAGTCCATAATCACAATCTCACTTGTACACTTGAATATGTAAATACTCATACTGCCATTACTTCAGTAAAATAATCTCCACAGAGTCCACAATTTTTATTTATTTATTTTAGATTATTTTAATTTTGACAGGACAGCTAGGTGAGAAAGGGGAGAGAGAGGGGGAAGACATGCAGGAAATCATCACAGGTCAGATTCAAACCCTGGACCTCTGCGTCGAGGCATAAACCTCTCAGTATATGTGCGCCTGCTCTACCCACTGAGCCAACCCGGCCACAGTCCATAAATATTTAACATGACGTTTACTTTGCTGAGTGAGAAACCAAAAGTAGACCACTTTGTTTTTTTGTTTGTACCACTCTGCTGGGAGAGCTTCTCAGCTTTTAAAGTGCTCAGCTGTCCCAAAAAGTCACGTGGCACACACACACACACACACACACACACACACACACACACACACACCAACTCAGGGCTGGGCTGGGTTGGCCTGCTGGCATTACTCATCCCAATCTCCCACCTGTTGGAGCCTCATTTGGAAAGTTGAGCATGTAAAGGACTTAACAACAGGCCTGGTAGATAAAGCTAGAAAGAGTCCCAAGAAGTTTCAAGCTGCAGGGACCCCTCCTGAGTGTCTGAGAACCACCACACTATAAGAAGAAGTGGAATTCAAGTTTCACGGTCAGTTGCATGAATGATCTACCCTCCCTTTTTTTTGTTTTAACCCTTTCTATACTTCAGTGTTAATGTTTTCTTGTTCATGGATTCTAACATGTAGCAGCCTAAGATAGGGGGAGCCCTCTAACCCCAGTGTAGATGTGTTTGCCATATATCTTGTACCAGGTTACGAGTGAGTCCTGTTTTAACTTTGCTAAGATCAAATTGCCTATCAAGAACAGTCCTCAGCGTTCCGTCCATCTTGTTAATAGCTGCACATTGTTCACTGAAAGTAATGCATAACATGGTAAGAAAAGCTGTGAGTTAATATTATTTAAACATGAAATATTTTATCTTGATCATCAATTGTAAGCCAAGCAGAAAGAAGTTCCTTTATTGTTAGTGACCTACAGGAATTTCAGAGGACACTTTGGGATTCCCTTCACGGCAACAGAAGTGATGCTGATGTGCTTTCTGTCTACAGTGCCATCTGCTGGTCCAGACTCTGAATATCTGAAGGAACTACACCGTGACTGACTGAGCCACACCATGGCTTATTATGACATGTAAGTTCATTCTGTAGACGGGAACAGGAAAGGAATAAAGATACTTGAACAAGTTTAGTCTAGATGTTATGTAAATCACTGATAATCAAATGTCTACTCTCATCATGTATTGTCATACCAGAGAAGTACATAAATAATACTTAAAAACCTAGAATGTGCACATCTTAAGGCAGGCAATGATACAGTGAGACTACCATGACAAATCTTAGCCACATATTTGTCTTTTGCCTTCTTTTGCCATTTGCTTCTCCGTATGACATTTGCTACCCAATGATGACAGGTTGGATGACAAGGGCTCTGTGGATATTCATGACAACCCTCCTCTCCCTGAGAATGTGATGAAAGAGGAAGACAACACGGTGAGACATCCAATATCCACAACATACCACGTGGCATACACACCACATCATGGGGCGGTGTACTATTTATCAATGCCAAGAAACTCTGAACAAAATGTTACATGGCATTAGGAATGATTCATGTCTGATTGAGATCATTTGAGCTTATGTTTTCATAGGAATCACTGGTTAAATAAAATTAAAAATGACAAAAACATAGTCATGCAGATCATTTTGGATTATTTGCTCAGGATTTGAGATACAGTACCAGTCAAAAGTTTGGGCTTTTGACTGGTACTGTATCTGTCTCTGAAATGTATGCTACCAATAGCCAATCAGAAAAACAGTAAGTGTTTAACTTATGTCTGCGCCATTGTTTTATTCTTTTTTTTTTAATCCTTCCTTTTATTCTATTATGTTATTCTGCAAAAACATGTAATTCACTATTTTTTAAATTGATTTCAGTTGTGTGAAATCCTTAGCAAAAATCCTTAACAAAAATAGGAAATAAAAAGAAAACTTTACTGGTGTAGGAAAGAAATGTGGCTGCTGCTGGTAGACTTAATACATCGGAGAAATCATATCATAAAAGAGAATTTAGTAAGACATTGACAAGAGCAGTTATTGGAGATTTATAGAAGAGATAATCAATGCCAGCTTTATTCTTGTTGTTTGCACACCTGATAACAGTAAGAAAAAGGGGTGTAACATCCTAACATGTGTTTAAATCAAATTCAGGTAGCAGGCTAAAACTATCCTCTTCTGAATTATACACTGCTTCAGCTAACGTATCATCAATCATAACACTTAAGACAGCCCTCTTAAATTTAATATTAGTTAAGGATTTTTATGTCAAATGCAATTTAATAAATACCTTTTATTCTCCAGTTTGTAAGTACAAAAGTTAAGTTTTACTTTCATTTTTCACACTTTTTTTAGCAGTTTGATGAATGTTAGTCCTGGACAACGAAACCAAAACTATCTGGACAGCCAGATACCACTGGAGGAATCCTGCTGGAGGAATATATGTATTTTTGTAATATGGGTGAACTGACCCTTTAATTTATTTACATAAAAAAAATCATAAGCATACAGCCTAACAGTATGTTTGAACAGATATCACATTTTTCTGCTCTCTTGATTTGAGAAAAAGATTGCCAAAGTGAGTTTGAATAAGTCGATTAAGCTGCTGAGTGCACTGACACATTGTGGGAGGTTTGTTTAGGAATCCTGACAGTTAAAACGAGTTGCCGAGGGATGGTGCTGTAATGTTTGAACTGTTCCTGGTATTATCAGTTATTGTAGTGTAAATTCACAGCCTGACGGCCACAGGGCACGGGTAATCCTGCCACTGACGGAGAGTCGGAGCCAGTCCAGCCTGTCAGGCGTCCCTTGGCTTGGCTGTGTGTGTGTGTGTGTGTGTGTGTGTGTGTGTGTGTGTGTGTGTGTGTGTGTGTGTGTATGTGTGTGTGTGTGTGTGTGTGTGTGTGTGTGTGTGTGTGTGTGTGTACAAATCTTTGAATGTGTGTGTGACATCCACATGGCTCTGTTTGACTAGACTGTAGTATATTTAGGAGTAGCTGTCTGTTATAATTATTCGTGGATCTCTCTCTGGCTGAGATGATACAGTTTGTGTGAACAAACACATCAGACAGACTCCATATGCAGTAGACCGCAGGGTGGTTCAGTATTTATAGCGTTGTTCTCATATAAATCTGTAAGGCTGTGGGTGGTGCAGGATACCGGGACAGTTTGGGTTAAATAAAGAAGCAAACAGTAGAGAACAATTCCATGGAATCCCCAAACTGAATGGAGGATTTAGCCAGTTTCGACTTTGCTTGATTAAAAACAAACTGACTGTCACGGTTTGAGATATCAAAAGGAGGACTCAAAAGCAGGAGACCAGTCAGGCAGGTTGGCAGAACAAAAAGCAAACTTTAAAGCAACACTATGTAATTTTTAGCTGCAGCTGTAGTTCCAATGAGTCAACCAAGACCAATATACACCAAGACCAATATACTCAAAAATAGGAGAGTGGTAACGGGGGCTCAGGTGACATGAGGTCTGAGAAGGAAGTGATGAAACACATCTGGGCAGGGCAGACAATCCCAAAGGTGGGAAAACACACAAGGCAGGAAGTAAAACAAGAAGAACCTACAAAATAAAACAGGACATAAAACAAAACCCTATATATATATTTGAAAGGGGGTAAATTATTGAAAAAAAGTTTGAGAACTATATATATAGTATATATACATATAGTTCTCAAACTTTTATATATATATATATATATATATATATATATATATATATATATATATATATAGTTCTCAAACTTTTTTCAATAATTTACCCCCTTTCAAATATTTGTTCATCTAAGTACCTCCTGACCAGCACAAAACATTTTTGTTAGAACAAAAAATGCCTAGCTACAGTATGTAAAGAGGCACAATACAACGCTGCATATTGTACCTGAAAAACATTTAAATACTACATTTGCAATGTTTAGAATCACTAAATGCATTCATTTTTATAGTGTATACTTATTTTAGGAATTATTCAGGACTGATATTTTTTTAATTAACAAAAAAACTCACGTACCCCCTGAAGTACTCCAAAGTACCCCTAGGGGTACATGTACTCCCATTTCAGAAACACTAATATGCACCTATGTTGGCCATTATCTGTCCATTATGTTTCACGTTTTGTCTTCTAGCAGTTCAAAACTGTATGACCCATTTTTATTTTGCTCTGCTGTGATTTTGAACCTCCTTCCTCACCTATATCCAGGTATATTTCATCTATGACGAGGAGGTAGAGGACGAAGACAAAGAGGAACCTCCTCCTGCAGAACCCATCAAACCAGTCAACGACAGACCTCACAAGTTCAAGGACCACTACTGCAAGAAACCAAAGTTTTGTGACGTCTGCGCACGCATGATAGTTTGTACGTCCATCTTGTCTCTTTTTGTTTCCTGCACGACATCGGGATTTAAAATGATGTTGTAATTTTGCTTTATTTTGGTTTTCTCTTCAGTGAACAATAAGTTTGCATTGCGATGTAAGAACTGCAAAACCAGCATCCACCACCAGTGTCAGTCGTACGTGGAGTTCCAGAGGTGTTTTGGCAAAATTGTGAGCTTTGTATTACAGAGTGCTGCTTGCTTTAATCCAAAAATGCACTGCAGAGAATTTTCTTTTAGGTATTTAGTGTCTCCTCTCCTCTCCTCCCCTCGTTTAGCCTCCAGGATTCAGAAGAGCCTACAGTTCACCTCTCTACAGCAGTCAGCCAAATTCCACAGTCTCACAGCTGCTGCCCTTTTGTGAGTTCAACTAATGTACATTTCTCCTTAACCATTCTTTTATTTTTATTTTTAAAATGCTTCAAAATGTGCAATTCTTTCCCAGCCAGATGTTAAGTTTGTCACATATAATGTACTTAGATCAGCAGTGCACATGATGGGAATTTCCATCTTATTAGCTTAATTTAGTTGTATGTTGTTGTGTGTAAATGTTGGTCTGAACAAAGTTTTTCTTTCCTTGTTTAAATGTAGTGTGTGCATAAGCTCTAAAGTGAAAGGGACGTTATGGTCCAGATGCAATGAGGGTTGTAAAGTAAGCCAGAAATGTGCTCACAGAAGTCCAAGTGTCCTTTTCATTAGTCACAGATCAGGTATTTGAATTGTCACCAGACAACATCACAGATGAAAAGATTAGCTGTGGTTCACAAAATCAAAAAGATTATAGAAACAACATTGATAAGGCCTGAAGTTGATTAAACTTGAATACCTCTTGTTAGAACGTCACACTCACCTGCACCCTTTTTTTTCTCTGTTTATTGATTGATTGATGACATCTGATTTGGCAGCACAGTCAAACCGCACCGACCCTGTGTTTGAGACGCTGCGTGTTGGTGTGATCATGGCCAACAAGGAGCGTAAAAAAGGGTCAGAGGACAAGAAGAATGTGAGTGCAAATGCACTTATAACACTTCATACAGCACACAGCCATCTGTAAACATGGTGCAATCATTGCATTTTTTAAAGCATTGCCAGTTTCTGCAATGGCCCGTTGTAAATATGTAGATCTATTTCACTAGACTTTAATCTCCTGGTAACCCTAGCTCTGACTTTAAGTCACGAGGTTGGTTAGTAAAATCTTCTTTTAAATAGTTTTACTTTTTTTTACTGTTACAGTCAATTGTTTTTACCAACCTTTTTCCATTTGTCTTCTTCACATTTTACTTTTTTATTTGTTTAATCTGATTCTTAAAGCACACTTTAGTTATTAAATGTGTTATAGTAAGTACTATATAAATGCATTATGTATTGTTTATCCTAAATTGTTCAGATAATGATGATGATGATGACAGAGGATGATGAGTCCCAGCCCAAACAAGAGGATGAAGGAGGTGAAGGAGGTAAGTGTGTGCTAACGTCAAATATTCTTTACGATACTGGTGACAATATGTACAGTTGAATACTTTGTTTGTCTCATTTATATTGTTGTTGTGTACCAGCAAACACAGAAGGAGCCAAGAGAGGAGACAAGGCTCCTGTTGATGACAAGGTCAGATGACAGGACAGAATGTGATAATAACGATAATGATGACATCAATGAAAACGAACTATGATGAACGATATGATACTTTTTTACTTGTGATGTTGAGTCAGCGCTGTGCTTTAAATGTTTGTGCTCATCAGAGTAAAAAACTTCAGTCAGGAAAGATCGGCGTGTTCAGTCAGTCTCACTACTATCTGGCTCTGTACCGCTTCAAAGCCATCGAGAAAGATGATCTGGATGTTCAGTAAGCCTCTCGTTGCATCTCGCCTAATCTCCCTGTGTGTCTCTGAATCTCTCTTTGACTTCTTTGTACTTACTCTTTCTTCCTGACTGTCTCACTCCACCAAACATACTTTTTTGTGTCAATATTTAATATTAACATGTTTAATATTTCCCCAAGTGCTGGTGACCGCATCACGGTGATAGATGACTCCAATGAGGAATGGTGGAGGGTGAGTCCCAGATTATTTTTCTCACATTACTCAGTGTCAAGATGATGATTTCAATCCTGTCTGCTATCCAAAAGTTATGGTTTTTTTTGCGCACATACGTACATCCAGCCAAACGAATTCTGGTGCATTCATATGTGTGTTCATCACCTTCCAAGTTGGCTACTTTAGAGCGTTGTGTTTAATGAAAAATGAAAACCATGAGAGCTGCAGCTTTGCAGAGCTGTCCTTGAGTGTTGAGCTTCTAGTTCACAGCGATAACTTTTCTGACGATCTGAGTTCCAGGTTAAACATATAAATTAACCATTTGCAGCCTCTAAACGCCAGCCCACGCTTTTATTTCCCTCATTGTGGTCCGTAAGGGTAATAAATAGGCTTTACAAAACAGTAGATGATTGGCAGTTTTAACTTTGGTCTGTGCTTTCAAGTCACTCAGGTTTCAAAACCACACTGGGCAATATGTTCATGTTTAAATTGAGCCATCTACGATATCTGAATTAGAAACTGGGGCAGCAACACGTCACTTTCAGAGCTTTCTCTCCACCAGGGGAAGATCGGAGAGAGAACGGGTTTCATACCTGCCAACTACATCATCCGAGTGCGAGCAGGAGAGGGGGTGTACAAGGTGACACGCTCCTTCGTTGGCAACAGAGAGATGGGCCAAATCACTCTGAAGAAAGACCAGGTTAACACACACGCACGCACGTACGCACACACACACACACACAGACACACACACACACACACACACACACACACACACACACAGACACAGACACACACACACACACACACACACACACACACACACTCTTGCAGATGCATGATAATATAACCAAACCATAAATGCCTCCACTATAAAAAATAAACCTGAATCCTAGTCTTATCTCTAAAGTGAACATACTAAAATAAAGAATTGAGAACTTGAAATATGTCTTTGTGTATCTTTCTGTGGCTGTTAGGACAGTCGATCCTCATAGGTACAGAAATACACATATACTTTACACACAAATATAAAGATGTAACGTCAACACCAACATGCTGCGTAAAGCACTGTATGGCCAGTTCTTAAATCAATTATCCATAGATTGTTTGCTTAATTAAAGCAAAACTTAATCCACTCTACATACACTGGAGACTGTGTATGTCTTTAATAATTATTAAACACTGATCCAGAGGAGGAAGGCAAAAATAACAATTGCAGTAATTATGCAGTTTACATATGGGGTTTTCCAAGAGTGAATTAAAAGAAAACACATGGTGCTTCATGTCTAATTCACCGGTAAGCAAACACTTAATATTATCATCCTGAATGTTAAAAACAAACATGACTACTCTATTCTGCAGTAGACTTACAGTAACTCTGAATGTGACGAGCACATTGAGCTCAGGCTCGTACACGGGAGGGGTAAAGTACGTGCAGCGGGGCAAGGAGGCATTTCATTCAGGCAGTGATTGGTGGGCGTTTTTACAGGATTACAGTAAGTTATTTGTTGCTGTCGGGGTGTAAAGTAGTCTGGCTATCACCAGACCAAGCTCAATCTTTTAAGATTGAACATTAGTCTGGGGAGTCTGCTCTGTATTACTCTGTGTATTAAGTTTCTGTTCCGTTTTCAGAGAAAACTTGCCTTTGAAATCTTTTAAAACAGCAGCGTCAGCGGCATCAACGGGTTGCTGCGCTTCGGTGGCCGTCATGTTGAATGTAAACAAAAAGCTGCTTGCCGTCGCTTCTCTATCGTCATCGTGTTAAACCCGCCAATAGCGCACCAGGTGGATAAGCCATTTTGTGATTGATCCCCGCCGATTTGTAACCGAAGCAGAATAGAAAAATGTACAGGTTTCCAGCCTGAGCTGCATGGCGAAATCAAATGGCCATTTCAAACAATGTATAAAAAAGTGTATATTGGAAATAGTTACCAAGCCTGCCTTTAAACATGGTGTAGTTATTCATGTAAATGCAGCCATCGTGTGTGTTGACATGACAGCTATAAAAGACATGAATAGACACAAACACACATACATATAAGCATCAAGGCAAACAACAAGCCTTCACTTGCGACAGACATTTAAGAAATTTGTGTGTTTGTTGTGTGTGTCCTCAGATTGTAGTGAAGAAGGGTGAGGAGGTAAACGGCTACCTAAAGGTCAGTACAGGACGGAAGCTCGGCTTCTTCCCCGCCAATCTCCTGCAGGAGATCTGAGGAGGACTGGCAGACGTCACATTAAACCCTCGGCCAGCTTCCGTCTCAGCTTCATCACCTGCTGTGGCAGACATGCTTGTTTATGGTCCAAAGCAACAAAAACACTTTTTCACTTGAATCAACACACATTGGTATTTGCCTTTGTTCGTCTGTAAACTTACAACCTCACAAAGCCTGCGTGCAGAATATATTGGGATGCATTTACTCAGTGTGCAGAGGCATGTGTTAAATAGGCAGATAAATAACAGAATAAGAAAATAAAGGTTTGGTCTACAAACAAGTCATGCAACTGTTTAGCCATTGTCAACAAGAATGATTTTATTTGTAGGCATATTTTGTATCTGTGATGTATTTTGACCATCGCTGGAAGTTGTTTTTTATATCGCAGGACTTGCTTTAGTTTTAGAAGCTCTTGTTTTTAGTTCACATATTTTTATGGACATTGCCTCTGTGTTAAACTACAGAATACACTGTGTATTACTGTAAGGAGGGTTGGGGGTCGGGGGCTTGTTAACTCTTTCTATAAACTTGCCTTGATGTTCTGTAAACATGTGTTTGTGTATTTTGCTATTTTATAATAAGTCATTGAGCACTTTCCAGAAAAAAAGTCATCTTTTAGTAGTTAAATAATGTTTTTTGGTAAATTTAATAACATGTATGAGCTGCTGTTATTTCAACCATAGACAGTATATAAGAATGGACCAACAGATCCCGTTGCTCTGGACGGAGACCAGTGAAGGATATTAGAAGCACTTTTCCAGTGAGCGCTGAGCGTTACTGCGCAGCCTCCGACTGAGCTCGAAGACGTAGATGTGACGTGAGCAACGTGTCTGAAAGTTGTAAGTCTTCTGGTAGCTGTGCCAAGAGAAATCTCAATCATTCCCAATCTTGCAGAGACGGAGAGCGTAGGTATATGTAAGGAGATAACATGGGCACAGGCTAATTATTGCTAACTAAAATGCTAGTTAACATCAGTAATTAAACCTAAACAGCTCATGTAAGTCCAAACTGCCTGCAAGCTTACTAGCTTACTATACGGTAATTCCTCTACTATGTGACACAATCGTTAGCCTATTTTTACAAAAACGTCTGCTACGGAGCCATAACGTGAGGTACAAGGTAATGGAGCCTTTTATACATTGTTGTGTTTCTTTAGAAATAAACAATGGACAAATAGAGTCTTTAAACGCTTCAGATGTAAAGTTATTTGCTGTCAAAGTGACGTCAAAATGAAGTGGAACGCTAACGGGAGGTGATCGTTTTGTAGCATCAAAATGGCGCAATAGGAGGTTCGAGTTCTGAAAGGAAGCTTACCCCCTTGATTTCAACCAACAACATTTGACATACCACTGTAAATGTAAAATGACAATTTATTACTCTGAAACTTTGAATTCATTGCACAGCGGTATGTTATTTACTTTGTTATATAGAGACACATTTCTGTTACTCTCTTCAACTTGATTACTATTCTCTTATTCCCTGATTTATTCAGTAAACTGGAGACAGAGTTGTTTTAGGAGGGACAATGCTTTGGTTAGCACATTTGACATGTAAGTATAGACTAGACAGCCTGTGTTTCCCCATTGTCTTTCTACACATGGGATTAAGTCACAAATCATACTTGTACATACACTGTAGCTCTCATACACTTTTCTCAGGTCAGATATGATCAAACTTGTTGGAAACAAAACTTTCTCAGATGAACATTATTTGTGTGTGTGTGTTTGTGTGTGTGTAAAAGAAGTGTCAAAGAAACTTAAGAAAAGAGGTGAATCTGTGCTGTGTTTGTTAGCAATTAGTTATTAGAGTCATTCATAGTGAAAGGAAGAATACTTTCATTTCCTCACGTCAAAGAACAAAATGATAGATTCAAATGAGACAGAGGCATTTCCAGAACCTTAAAAGGATGCAGAGCTATTTCTGTAGCTATCCTGAGTGCAGTGTAATTATCCACAGGAAACACTGTGGGGATGGTTTGCTATGTAAAGGGAGAGATCAGGTATGCAGGGAATGGCATTTGTAGGTCCGAAGAGACATTCCAATAGTACAGGCCACTACAGGCCTGAATAACACGACACATAGACAGACAGACAGACAGACAGACAGACAGACAGACAGAGGTTTGCATTTGTTTCTTTTTCCATACATCTCTTTTTTACCTTTACATCGAGTGATGTCGAGATTGAAAAGTGGCTGATGGTATGCCACTATGTTACAGTGGCATAAGCTGATCCCTGAGATGTATGCCGGATGAAGCGACAGGATGAAGTGGTAGGCCACTGTCAGTGACAAACCTTGCCGATGTACTCAAAGTTAATATTAGGGCTAGCCTGAGCTAAAATGGCTATTGCTTGCCTCGCCACTGTAGTCTGACTAATCAATAACGAACTAAAGTTAACCAAATAAAAGGAATGTATACCTTTCTCTTATCTGTTAGGTTTCTGGGATACAAGCGATGCTTTTGAAATTACACTATAGTAATTTCATATATAATCCCTGATGTACCCTAAATTCATAGTACAGCTTGCCTATGCTAACAGTCTGACCAACCCATAACAGAGATTTAGAGCTAACAACTTTAGAGCAAACTAAAACTATAATAAAACATATTACTTTTGGCATGTTTAATAGCAGAAAACATTCCATCATATAAAACATGTTGTGGAACATTAAACAGACATACGTATGGCATAACAGTATTTATTATTCACCATAAATAGGCTATTGTTACTTTAAACGGTTCGTGGCATAAGCACAGTCTGTGGGCATAAGCCTTAAGAACACAAGCGGCATACTACTCCGACGACCGGCACATGCTGCTGTAGTGAGCGACATAATCCGCCAGGGGATCTGCTTATACCGCTGTAGTGGCATATCAGCCACTGTTCGATCTCGGTGCTACTGGTTACATCTTGCCTTCTGATTGTTGTTATTACAATAAATCCTTTAATTCTTATACTTTTGCTTTTTCACTATTCTCGGTTAGATTTTTTTTTTCTGTTCTGTTTGTGTCTCCCTGGTTTCCTCTCCCTCACACTCTCAACGACCACGTTTGGATGCAGATGATGAGTTGCCTGGTCATGCCTCCTTCCTCCTCTGTTGTCTGTCAGAGAAAAAAAGGGAGCAGCGTGGCCGAGCAGGTAGTGCTGCCAGGCTTCAGCAGTCCTCTGATTGGACAACAGAGCACCCCTTCAGACACGGGTCACTTCCTTCTAGGAAACAGCCTCTGCTTCATGCCGCTCTGGACCGAGGGGCCTCGTTGGAAGATATCACAGCTGCCATGTTGTCATCCCCGACCCCCTGACCCTGCCACTCCAGACAGGCAGGATGGAAGAGGGGTGCCAAAATGTTTGTAGATTTGAGTTGCTGGATGATGATTTTATATATATATATATGTGTGTGTGTGTGTGTGTGCGTGTGTGCGAGGGCATGGAGGGGGTCGATGCATGATTCTGTGGCAATGAATCTGTTCAATTTAAGATCATTTTATTGAGAACACATCAAGAGCCAAACTTAGAGTCCAACTGCAGGTAAACTTTGAGTTTGATTTATTTGATACGGTCAAAATCAAACAAAGGACACATGGAAACATAACAGTGGGAAGTAAAAAGGGCTCATTTATAACCTCTAAATAATATAGAACCATGTTTATGGTTAAATCTCATGGTCCTCAAGAGCAAATTAAGTTTGTTCCAAACACACTGCAGATGCTTGGAAAACCTTACATGATTCTGAGCACCACTTCATCTTCTCATCCACGCTGACTTGAAAGTTGAGCTTGTCAGCTTCATTATTAACCTTGCTTGGGCCGGTTTGAAAGTTTATACATGCACAATATTTCCATGGCAACGACCACAACTACAGCTTGAAGTTGAGATTGCTTTATCTACTGCTGTTTCCAAGGTCACAAATGACCTCAGTTTTTACAATGCGAAAGATGTATGCCATTGAAGAAAACCAAGGAAGATGTCCATAAGCTCTTTAAATTAGGATCACTACGGTATATAGAAAGATGTTTAGGCAGATAAAGATTTAACATTTTGGCTTTGAATAACTGCTTGGAAAAGACTTTCAGCGACCAATTTTCGAATCAGTAATATTTCAGACCATGTAGGATATCAGAAAATGCATTCATATTGTCAACGATGTTAATTGAATACATCCGTACATTGTGTATTTCTTGTACTTTTAAAATCATCAAGGTGCTATAAAAAGTAGTAAAATAGTAAAATGTTTTTCTAAATTTAAATTAAAGATAAAAAAAGCAGAATTTCCATGTGTGAAACCAACACGTATTGCAACAAATATATTACACACTGAATTACAATGAGTTGTACTGAGACATGTCTTGATTATTTCACCCAACAGAGGTCCCTGTTGCCCCGGATATACAGCTTAAATTCTTCCTGAACCAACTTCACACACCACAGGCACCCAGTGTGTGTTTATTGTGAATAACAGTTGATGTGCATTCTGCATAGGCCAAAGGATCACAAGCTTGCAAGAGGGAACACATCATTTTAATGTTAATGATCATGTCGTTTTAAATAACTCATTTGGTTTTAAATAAATTCATTTGGTCTCTAACAATCATATTTGAACCCATATTTCCATAGTGTTTAAGGGATTATCTGTCCATATAATCAAATGCAGACATTTAATAGATTGTCATCAGTATCATATGGTTTGTATTAAATGCAGTGATCAAATCACAGTTAAAATCCCCCTCTCCTCAATCTGTGATACTGAGTTGTTAGGTATCACACCCATGGGTGCAGTTTGAGACACACAGCTTGTTACTTCCCATGCATATCGGAGATCTTTCTGAATGTATGTATGTAATTTGCAGCACATATTCAAACAGCATTATACAGCGTTGAAAAGCAATACAACTTTGTAAGGTGTCAAACTGCACTTATGGATGTGCAGAAAGTGACGCATCCCTTTTTAAGAGTGCAGGCTCTGCATCATCTCATTGACCCACCACATTCAGAATCACATTTAGCATCCAGTCGAAGAGAAAATCCATCTTCCCCTCTGCCAGCCGCTAAGAAATGTAGCAATGTGTGAGGAAAAATAATAACATAAAACTATATTAGAGATCCTTTTTTGCCTAGCAGAGAAGGTATTGATTTTTAGAGAAATGTTTCAGAAAGTCTCTTCCACAGGCCACTGCTAAAGCTGATTGTTCTCACAGTCCTCAAAGCAACAAAACACGTTTTATGCCTTTCACAAAGCTTACGGACCGGTTTTATTTTTAGAAATTTCTTTTTTACTCTCTTGCTCTTGTCTGTCTCTGTTTTTGTGACACACAGATGTGTGTAAGTGTGCGTGGAATAGCATGAATGGGTATCAAATCCCATATTTCCTGACAGAACCTCTGAAGCGTTAGATTAAATCCTTGACATGATTCTTTTAAATAACTGTTGCAGAATAACACTTATTTTCATTTTTCATAGAGGCGCAAAATTCAATAATCTAATCTGATTTCTATGATTATTAATCTCCATTACTCATACATTCAAACTGACTGCAATTTTGTGTGTTACAAAACTGTCTTCTTCTTTTTTTAAGTGGAATTGTAATGAGGTATGGTGATAGTTGGAGATGCTCAGTGCAGGGCAGAGGTCACAGTTATGGACTAGACAGACAGGTAAAGAAATGGAAACAGTTTCCTGTCTGGCACCATTAAACAATTTAAGGTGTTTATGTGCATCGCTTCCAAAATGACACCGCAGGGGAAGACAATGGCAAGATTTTGGCAGCCTGTTACCACAGTACAGTGCATATGTGTGTGTGTGTGTGTGTGTGTGTGTGTGTGTGTGTGTGTGTGTGTGTGTGTGTGCGTGCATGCGTGCATGTGTGTGTTTCCAGTCTGTTCATCCATCTGTGTTTGCAGAGGGAGACCAGGACAGAGAGACAGAAAGTGCTGGTGTATATGTGTGATTTCATGCTTGTGCAAGAATAAATTAAAGATGGTGATGACACACACATAAAGAGAAAGACAAGTTTACAGAGTGAGTCCCTAGGCCCAGAGAGAGAGAGAGAGAGAGAGAGAGAGAGAGAGAGAGAGCATGAGGGAGGGATGGAGAAAAGGCTGGAGAGAAGACTGCAGGGTTGGAACCAATTAGGCCAGGAGAGGATCCCTCCACCTGCCCTGCCAGGCCCCCGGGGGAGAGCCCCAGTGACAAGATGAGGGATCATCATCATTACCATTATTTATTTGCTAAGCAGAGGCCGACTCTAGGGCCAATCCTAATAAGATTTGCGAATTACAATGAGTATTGTTTTTGGTGCACGGAGGATGCTTGAGGAGGAAGTTAATGTATGGATAAAAGCTAGCATTTGGAGACATCAGCAGCAAATACGATATGCTAAAATGCCTTTTAATCAATTATGCACACCTATTATAGCCTCCCAAACTATCATCAATAATATATGTGGTGTCCCTGAACTGACTACTTGAGTTTTTTCCTTGAACACTTAAGTTATAATGAAATATGTGATGAACCATTTATAGAAAGAAAGAAATGTGTCCACCAATTTGCAGAGAACACACACACACACACACACACACACACACACACACACACACACACACACACACACACACGTCTGCTTAAATGGATTTAACTAGATAGACGTAGCCAGATAATGCAGTAACGTCACCTGAGGACACAGTTTGGGTCGAGGTGAGTGCAACAGGTCAAGGAAAATAGAAAAATAATATTTGTTTTTTCCTTTACCAAACTGAGGAAAATCAACTAATCAGTCACTGCTAAGCTAGCTAGCTAACTGCTAAGCTTGACTTCAACGGCCGTTTTTGAGTGAATCTAAATCAAGTGACTGCAAACCTTTTATATGCTACTTCAAAAACTTAAATGGAGCTGGTTTAAATAAACATTTCAAAACCGCACTCAGAGCAACCAAAAACTACCAAACGGGAACGTTGTGTGGAGGTAACAGTGCAACCACAGGAGAACGTTTCAGTTGGTTGGTTCCCCTAACTTTAGGGAACGTTATAACGCTGAGGGAACGTTCCCTAAACGTTAGTTTTTGGTTTGGTTCCATAGACAGTATATAAGTTTGGTTCGAACTAACCTTTAGAGAACCACGTTCCCCAACGTTCCCTAAACGTTCTGTGTTAGTGGGGTACAGACTGCCTCTGTTGTTGCCCGGGTGATGTTGGGGACTGACATGAACCGCGTTAACCAGTCCTGTTTATCCAAGGTAAACAGTTATATTGTAACAGTAATGCAAACTGTTAGGAACATATCCATAGTTTCCTAACCGTTTGCATATATATATATATATATATATATATATATATATATATATATATATATATCGTTTTTCCTGCCACTGACTGCCTCGTACCAAACTAGCGCTAGCTAGCTAACGTTAGCTAGCTAGCTGTCACCGCATTCTGACTTTAAGTGCATCCTACTTTTCGTAACGTTATACTTGGTATCGAGAAACGCCTCTGTTTTCAGAGTGAAGGTAGAAGTATTTAGACCATTTAACGTTACTTAGCATAGTTTTGTAAACCGTCATGATGATCCATCTTTTTGTTAAAGTTATGAATTCAAAAAGTAGCTAGCTAGCTACAGTAGTATTATCAGCAAAATATTTGCTGGCTAGCTAGCTGCAACCATTGACATATATAAAAGGCTGCAACTAACATATTTTCATTATTAATTCATCTGTCGATTTGTTTCTTGATTATTGCTTAATTGGTCCATTGAACGTCAGACAACACTAAAAAAACAAACCAATAACAATATTATCAGCATTATAGTCCAAGTTGAGGCACCCACATTGGAATTGACATTTATTTCAAGATAAAAAAAAATTCAGCATTCTGAAACAGGTGTTGGCTGAAGCTAGAAATTGTTATGCCTACACTTTTTCCACAGTCAGACATCAAGAGCTAACATCAAGCAGAAACAACGGGAACTGCTTTTGGTTCAACCAACAAGTTTAACACCCAGATATATTCAGTTTAGTATTCTATATAGAACACTAAGAAATAAAAATAAAGAAGAAACGCAAATAATCACATTTGAGAAGATGTAACCAGTGAAGTTTTGGCATCTTTGATTAACAAATATCTTAAACGATTAATTGATTGTCAAAAGTAGTTTTCTAAATAGTTAGTCGACTAATTGATTCGTTGTTTCAGCTAGGCCTATACAAAATATAAAAGTATCAAAAGTACTTATTTTGCACCCCCTCAGAGTGTCATATTATTATGTTATATTTGTAGTGGATTATTATTATGATTGAAATGTTATTGTGAAGAGGATGTTAATGTTTATTGGTTTAAATGGAATTACAGTACTGTACTATTACTTACTTTATATATTGTTGGGCAGTTTAAGCTGGAACAGTAGGCTAAATGCTATTTTAAAAGGTTATTGTGTGCTTTGGATAAACATTTTAATCTGATGTAGGTAGTATAATGTAGCAACTGTATTACACTTGTACTGTACATGTACTGTAATGGAGTAAAAAGTACAATATTTCCTCTGAAAATGCAGTTGAGTAGAAGTACAGTATAAATTAGTGTTAATCGGAAAGTAAAGTACCTTAAAGTTGTACATCAGTACAATTCTTGACTAAATGTACTTTCAGTACTGTAAATTACTTAAGACCACTGTCTTTTTCGCCTTGTAGATTATTTTCACTGAACATGGACCAATGCCTCACACAAGAACCGCCTGCTTACTGCTGCTGAGCTTTAAGAGGAACCTTAATTGCAACAAAGGGCACTAATGACTGAAAGGATATTATCCTAAGATGGTTCCGCACCGACCCTCCGTCTTCTTCTATTTTGATGGTGAGTAAAGGTTTATTTTTTTCAAATTGCAAACAAACAAAAGCCAAAGCACAAGAGGTTATAAAATGACACCTTTAAGTCAGTTGAAATAAAGTTATGTCAGCAATAATCATCAGATCATTTGTGTGTGTGTGTGTGTGTGTGTGTGTGTGTGTGTGTGTGTGTGTGTGTGTGTGTATCATGTCCGCCTGTGATTCAGGTGTTGTGGAAGAGTGACTATAGTTAGTCCATAACTCATGATGCTCTCCATTCAGAAGACGCCTTAGGGCCTGCATTACTCCCAGTGAGACTCAATCACAGCCTACGCTAAATCGATAAACCTAGAGATAGTTGGTGGGAGGAAGAGCGAGAAAGATGGAGAGAAAGTGGCTGGGGGAGAGAGAGAAGAGGAGGAATAGGAGAGGGAGAGAGGCTAGGATGGGAAGATGAAAGATGAGGGCTGGTTTTCCCACAAACTCCCAAAGGCCCCTTCGCTGACTGTGTTTTTATCTGAGGATAAGAGGACATAGTTAAGGTGAGAGGAGAGAAAAAGACAAAGAAGGTAGAGGAAAAGGAGAATGAATGAAACTAAGAAATCCTGGAAAGCAAGCAGAGATACACTAAAACAACAACCTTATTTTATACACTTTTGACTAAGCTTGCTAAGAAATGCAGAGTCATGGTAGAGCTGGTTCTGTGGCTTTAGGTTTTTCTGGTGTTAAAGGAGGAAATAATGCATTGATGTTACAGGAGGAAATAATGCATTTGTTACAGTGCCAGAATAAATGATTGGTTTTAGACTTTTTCACACTTTTCATTTTTTGACAATAAAAATCTATAGATTACCACTAGCCGTCCTGTCCTTCTATGGTACACTCAGGACTGTGTGGTCAGGTGAGTCATTTTTGGTATTGTTGTAAAAGGAGTGATAGCTGTCTACTTGCTTTTAGTATTTTGTGTAAAAACACACTAGTGAAGAAGAGAGGATGGCAAGTAGGGGAAGCAGAGGGGATAAAAACTCTGGTGAGATTGGATCATTGGCTGGTGGGAGCTAGGGCACTGTAACTAAAAGAAAGTCTTTGGGCACAACAGGGCACAGCCACAGGTTGGCACGGAGAGGGGCAGCAGAAAACAGCAGAAAATCTCCCATCTGTCTTTTTCTTTTTCTTGCTGTGTTCATCTCTCTCTCCATCACCCCTGCACTCTGTCTCTTCACCGTTGCTCATTTACTTTCACTCACATCCTCTGACTCTCATTCTTGACCCTTCTGGTCTCTTAAGCCCTCCTTCCTTTTTCTTCTCCTCCCTCCTCTCTTCTCTCTCTTTCTGAGGCATTGCGGCGTATGCCCCCTCTCTTTTTTCTCTCTCTTTCCACGACTTGCTGTTGTTTTGAGTGATGTGCAGCTGATGGCGAATGCTGGGCGATGACAGATGGATGTGACAAGCAGATGGTTTTGCTTGTCGTCTTTAATCACACAAATTCAGTCGGCCATGAAGCCGGAGCTCTGTCTTGTCAAAGAAACACAAAGTGGAGACAAATTTATCCAGCAAGCCATAGATTTTGATACAGAACATGTGTAAGCGTTTGGGAAGAGAAGGGTCTAAACGTAAATAGGGGTCTTCGTGTTGAGGTCGGCCCTGATATTGTTTTCATGAGTGTAGACTGCTGTTTGGTTGAACTTTTAACTTGACAGCTATGACGATGTAAAGTTGAAGCTGGATAAAGAATTGCTTTTGTCATTGTGATTCTGGAATTGCTTGACATTATTAATGCTGAGTGCGTTTTTAATACAAATGCAGTATTATGCTAATATATTTGATAGAACACACACAAGCTGGTGCAACAACACGTGGTTACATTTGCTCCTGTGGTGGAAATTCTACAACATAGGGTGATATCTGAGATAAAGATTCGGTCAACAAAGTCTTTTAAGTGTTTATTCTTTGCCCAAAGAAGGTTCAGTTCATCATGAGAGTCTGAGATAATCAACAAAGAGTCTTGGAGAATCACTTGCTTATTAACCCTCTCCCAAGCTGACAGCAATGTGGAGGGGGTAAATTTAACAGCCCTGATCGGCCCGTCTAAGTCTGAGAATGCATGGGAGGTAGAGAATGCCAGTTTAAATCAGTTTTTGCACCTGGCTTATCAGAAGCAGGCTTGTGCAAAATTCAGAATTTCAGAATTGGCCTCCATTCAGTTCATGAATTGGAATTTGAATTTAATTGACTCCGCCCCACAGGAAGTTGAATTTGAATTTGAATGACAGGAAGTGGAATTAAATTCATGGAAATTCAAAGAAATTCCACACAGTCACACAACAGAAATAATGTGTTGAATCTCACATATATTCAGTGTTAGGAAGGTTACTTTGGAAATGTAATTGCTTACTGTTATAAGTTACCCACTATAAATGTGGTTTGGATGACTTTATTTGGATTACTTTATCAATGCAAAGCAATTTCCTTTTAATTCCTTTTAAAAATTAAATTTTGTAATTTAATAAAATAATTTCATTACACGTAACTAGTCACTCCTCAACCCTGCATACATTTTGTTCCAAAATGTAGATGACTCTTTAAGAGAACAAATATTTCACAAATTGTGAAGAATTCTTTTCTTGATATACAATAAGTAATAAGTAAAAAATGTCCTTGCATGCTTTTAAACACATATGATATCCAGTGTTCGGGGGTTACTCCTTACAAAGTAATGTCATAATATAATCAAATTTGGCTGTAACTGAGCTAATGTAACACATTGATGTTACTGTTACTGTTGTGTTGTGAGTTGAAGGTGTGTTTAAGCCCTTTATGAGCTATATGCCAGGCTCTTGCTGTGTTGCGCTACAGTAATGTAATGAGTAGAGTAATGAGTTAAAAATCAGCGTTGTGAAGCTTATAATGTTCACTAACACTACAGATACTGATTCATTCCTCTCATGTACTGTATGTAAATAGGAGCAGAGAGAATTTTAGAAACATATTTTAATATTATGCAGTCCGTTACAATACCACCACCAATTACAGCTTTAAAAATAACAATTAAACAACACCTCTCTGACACAGCGGGAACAAAAAAATAATATTATAAGCTTCACAAACATGGCTACTTGATAGGATTGCATTACAGGTGTACCTGATAAACACATTAGTCAGTTTACAATCTATGTAACAATGCAGATATTGTCTTATGTACTATATCTCCCACCATCTTCTTAATCCATTGAGTACATTCATCGCTGAATGTCACCTGCCTCTGTGTTTGATTGTAGGTTGGATTTAGTGCAGAAGAGACCTTCTGATAGGATGCTTTTTGTACCATGATATTAAATAATCCTATCTAATATGTTTTTTTTTCATAATAACGCCATTCTCACTTTTGAATCTGTTATGCGTCTTTTATAAGCTTGAGTAACTTTAGGACACTATGCCTGCATTTCTTCTCTATTGAGAATGTATGAAGGGACTAGAAGGTTCTCTCAGTCTAGCTGGAGAGGCCAGATGTCAAGATGTTAACATGTCCATATATGGAGAACCCAGACATACATTTTAAGTAAGACTTGTTACCTAGCACCAGGTAATAAGTCTTACTTAAAATGTATGTATAACTACTAGGAACCATGACTTGAAACTATAGTCGCGTTTCGACACAAGGTTCTGTGGTCGATTGAGTCCCCAGAACTTTTTTAAAGGACCTAGAAGGTTCCTTCAACCCATTGTTGTCATCTTTTCCACCACGTTCTAAAACCTGTGAAGATTAGGCCAATTTTAGACCGCTGATAAAGCAACATGACAGGCTGCTTGTGGTCACGAGGATAAACGCACTCTGCAACCTACATTTAGTGCCTGAAACGATTCCTCGAATAACTCGAATAATTCGATTACAAAAAATCCTCGATGCAAAATGACTTGCCTCGAAGCTTCGTTAAATCAATGTTACCAACGTTGTATCGCTGACGGACGGTGTTTCTGCACGGAGCATTATTACTGTCGCACACCAGACGCGGCTCAGTCTGCTGGCGACACATGCCAGAGCGTAAATAGCGAGGCAGAGACAGGCTGGAGAAAACGACAGAAAGTGTCCAAAGTTTGGAATCAGTTCAAACGTAATTAAAACTAAAACTCTGTACAGTATGTCTACTGCAAAATCAAACTAGCTTACCACAATAATAGCACGAAGTCAGTGCTTTAGCATCTCAACAGAAAACACGGAGTCTAACTTAATCCTCCATTCCACGAAGCGGACCCGACAAAAGTAAATCACAGAGTCGTATGGACGATGAAACTACACCAAACACAACAACTACCAAAATCAAAGACAAGAAAATACGCAGTGGTGACCACGATCTGATCTAAAGAGTTGACTATCCCTTCGGAAAAACAGCTGATTGTTGTGCATCTCTCTCTCTCTCTCTCTCTCTCTCCACGGAGAAACAGCTGATCAACGATCTAATAGCATAAGTGTAACAGAGCTGTGTGACATTATGATCAAATATATAAATGAAAATAGGTTGAGTTTAACTAATATTTACATATAGGCCTACTGTATATAAAGATCAGTCTCAGGTTGAAACTTGTAGTTCTGAAAGTTAAGTTGCACAACTTAATGTAATGTTTGTGTATGTTTAATGTATGCCTTAGTTTGAGGTTGATATCATTTGAAAAAAAAAAATCTTTAAAAACAATGTAATATGGCACTTAAATGCACTTAATATGTTTAGTTTTTTGAGAGATGATATTGTAAGCAATGAGGCAATACAAATGTTGCTTTTTTCCGAAAATGTTGCTTTTTTCCCTAGTTTTGGTTGTTTAAAAACGCAAAAAAAAAAATTATCCGATTAATCGATCGATAAAGTGCTAGATTAATCGATTACAAAAAGAATCAATAGCTGCAGCCCTACGCCCGTTTCATCTAAAAACACTTGAAAAAAAAAAAACTCAGAAAACAAGGTTTTATTTCTCTCATTGACAGCACTGCTGCGCTCTCCCTCTCTCTCTCTCTCTCTCTCTCTCTCTCTCTCTCTCTCTCTCTCTCTTGCTCGCCCGAGACACACATCTGCAGCAGGCAGTTCAGTGTGGCCGCTGGCTTGCGTGAAAATTTCTCTTTTTTAAAATGAGTTGTGAAGCCGACAGCAAAGAATAACTTTAATGTTATTTCAATCAGGAGAGACTTCCTTGCAATTATGAACATATTTATTGTACAGACAAACATGTAAATGTACAAGTCTCTGGAGATTGGACTCCATCGAAACCAAATGTCCTAAAGGGTTAAGGAAACCCAAACATATCACCCGATGGAGTCCAGACACTGGTGGTGGTGAACGAGCAGAGGAACCATCGACAGCCAAGCGCAGACGAAACCCAAGTCCGAGGGCGTGACCACCGGTGGCAGAAGGGGAGGAGGCGGGACGCACTCTATTTCCTGAAACAACAACTGCCAACCGCGGAAGAGAGAGCAGATTTAAAGCAGGATGTCATGCTGTGATAGGCTCGTGACAAATGGCCGACCCTGATTGGTTTAACTAACAACGACACAGCTGGATCTGATTGCTACTGACAAGTGACGTACCATGAAACAGCTGATCATTATGAGTGATGGAAAAGGTATATGAAGTCTTCCTTTAAGAATTTACGCTGAGCTTCATTAAACAATAAGAAATGTTCCCCATTGTCCTAAAATGGTCATAAATCGATACTAGAGTAGTCATCTCTTGAGTGTTTGATGGTTATTTATTTGTACTTTAGAACGCCGCTGTGAAACAATCAGAGAATATTTTTATTTCTCTCATTCACAGCTCCGTTCCTCCGCTCTCTCTCTCTTTTTCTCTCTTCGTTTGCACAAGTTCACAGCCAACGTCTCTGCAGTCAGGGACTTTTTAGGGGATAAAAAGGTCCTGGAAAATGTCCCCAGAATTAAATTTAAATCCTGGTCCCTGCGGTCGAAAAAAGGTAGTTCCGGGGGAAAGTTACTGTGGTCGAGTGACGAGTGATGAGTGACATACTAGACTTGTATGGCTTTGTTTGCTGCCTAAATAGATCTATGTTTTCTCTGGACATACTTTTTCCCGTCTAATGTCTGTCTGACACGTTGTGAATAAATATGCTTTCAAATATGATCAATATTGTTGCCTGATTGATCACTTCCTCTATTGATTGGCCATCAAACCAAAGTTTAAACACACGCACACGCACACGCACACACACACACACACACACACACACACACACACACACACAACACACACACAGATGATCGGATGATTATTGCTGACATAACTTTATTTCAACTTGACTTAAAGGTGGTTTCCTGAGAGAATGAACACCTATGCGTTGCAAATGAGAGGCATAATTAACACCTAAATGATCAACTCAGCAGAATGAGCTGGCAATTGTCAGATAATGTGTAATGATACACACACACACACACACACACACACACACACACACACACAAGCAAGCCACAACACACAGAAACATATCACACACTATCTTCACTCAGACAGCGAGATACTGCAAGTGATTTCTCCGCTGGTGTGGAGATAAGTCGACTTAGTCTATCATTTCCCTCCATCTCTCTCCGCTTCTTCTTCTGCTCTCCTCTATCCCTCCATCTACCCAGTTATTTGCCTCAGTGTCATGACTACCACTGCTCTCAATCTCTCAAGGTTAGGCTGGCAAGGTCAAATTGACTTTAGATTAATTAACTGTCAATTAAGGGAGTAATTGTTTCATAATGTGGTGTGCCCCCGAGACAAGGTGTGTGTGAGCGGGGCCAGCACTGTCAGAGCTGGTTTAAGTCGATAAGGTTGTGAGTGAAGCCTCTCAGAGAGGGAGGGAAGGGGAACACGTGTGTGTGTGTGTGTGTGTCTGTGTGTGTGTCTGTGTGTGTGTGCGTGTGCGTGAGAAAAGAGACCATTAAGAGGTGTGTGAGAGAGAAAGACAGAGACCTGAAATGAGAGAAACAAGTGATACATCCTCCATTATCCCATAACAGCGGTGCCGCCGGACACCAACCTCTCCTCATCTGCCACCAGGGTGCATCAGGTCGCCCTGAGGTGGCTGCACATACATGCAAACAAACACCAACACACACTCGCAGACGTACACAATCATACACAATGGGGTTTTATTGTTCACTCAAATCAACATTCTTCAGCGCATACAGAGGCGGATAAACAGATGAATCCACCACAGTCAACCAAGGGAAGGAGAGAAGTGCTCAGAGAGGGAGAGGAGTGATGAAATTAAAATGAGAAATTGAGGAGGGAAAACAAAACTAAAAAGGAAGCACACATGAATAAAAGCGAGAGGGGGAGAGGCCGTGCAGTGAACATTGATGAAATGGTGATTGCCGCTTGCTTGGTAATTGTTGGCCTGCAGGGGTGTCAGAGAATGACATGTTCAGCTAAGCTCTTCCCTCTGGATTTGTTTCTCCTCTTCCTAATATCGAGGTTCACCTTCGCAGCCAATTGCAGATGTTCCACCATAAACAGAGGAAGTACTCAATAATTCGTTGATTGTCCAAAATACTAAACCTTGCAAATAACAGATATTCAGTTCTTATTCCCCTGAGGTGATGTCAATACAGAGCCACTACTTACCTCGTTGGTTTACCGAACAAGTTAAAGTATTTTCAGTATCAATTTTCATTACTGCCAGATTGCCAGATCTCTTTTTTAGCTGACAAATGTTAATGCCGATAATTGGCATTCAACCAATATGGTGTCAAATTAAGGTCCAGGGCAGTATACAAAAGAAAGTGTCAATCGCTTGCTAGGTGGCCTATATGAATAAAGCTAAACCACCACGTCAAAACAGGAGAACATTATAAGGCAAAAGAGTCATCTGCAAAAGAGTCATCTGCATGTAAAAAAGTTGTATATAATAAAGATAAGATTTTGCTACGACGGAGGATGGGTTTAAGTCAGTATCCTGACATTGATAGGAAAACAGAGTATCTAATATTGATATATGTCACTGTATGACATAAATTGGTATTCAGTGCACTGAAAGGTGCTCCACTGTTAAGCACCACATCAGAGAGAGCAATTCAGAATCAGAATCAGAAATACTTTAATAATCCCAGGGGGAAATTATTTTTATTATTCAATATATGTAAAAAAATATTTACAAACCAATTAGTTTTTAACCTCAATTTGTTTCATCTTATTGATTTAACCCCAATATTTTGCAAAACAATAATGTATTAAGATTATATAGTCGTGATATGATAACATTGTAAAGTGATTAATTATAATATTGATTCACCCACCCCTAGATTATGCTCTTCATTTATGCTATGTCATTTTTCTGCATCTGGTTTACCATTTATGTTCATGGTTTGTCATAGTTCTATAGTTACATTAGTAACTAGTAAAATAGTTACATTAGTAACTATATAGAAAATTCCAAATTGTTGTTCACTTTGTTTTTGCATGGATTAAATAAGATACAACATATTAATTATTTAGCTTTAGAGGTGCTGGTAGGCGGACTTTAACCTACCAGCCAGGCTAGCTGTTTCCCCCTGTTTCCAGTATTTGTGCTAAGCTACAGACATTAGTGTGGTATCAATCTTCTCATCTAGCTCTATGGAAAAAAATAAGCATATTTCCCCAAATTTCAAACTATTCTTTTAATCTGTGCCTACTAGAGTGTTACACAACTGCCTTACTGTACATAGCACAGGAGAATAACCATTGAACACTAATCCATTTCAATTACAGGATATATCTGTGAATTGGTAATTGACGAAGTCTTGGTAATCAACGCCTTCGAACAGTGTCTGTACATTGTTTTCTATTAGTGTTTTTAATTGTTTTCCCCTGTTGCTGTATTTTTCATTTTCCTAGAACTATCGAGTCACAAGAGTGGTTACAGCTGTCTATTGATTGAAAAGCTCCTCTGTTTCTCTGTTCTGAAGTCTAACATACAGCTGGTTGTATTCTTTTCAGGCACTTTATACAACTGAGATGCTGGAGTCTTGATGGAGCCGCTGGAAACTGATAGAAGCAAGCGTGTGTTAGGATGGATGGATAGATGGATGGATGGATAGATGATAGACAAACGGATGAATGATGGGGAGATAAATGGATGGGTAGATGAATTGCTGGATGGGTGCCCAAATGGATGTGTTGATGGACCGATTATCTGAAAGATGGAGGAGAGGCAGAAGAATAGTGCAATGGACAGGGTAGATTGTCATCAGATGAGCTGATGAATAAATGGGCAGACAGATAGGTAGATTGCCAGGGAGAGATTTATAGGTTCATTCCTCAGTGGGCCACCTGCATCCTCAGCGTTTAGAAGAGGGTGGAGAGCAGATACTCATCTGTAATAGGGGTAATGGAGCTCAAAATAAACTCACAAACAACTCTATTTCTGTATCCCCCTTTACCCTCTCACCCTCTCAGTGCAAACATTTCCCGTGTACCCGGCACTCCATTTTTTTGTTTTGAGAGACTGCACATACGCTCCAAAGTTTAAACAAGTTCAAACACTGTGAAGAAAGAAAGGAAATAGAGCGTGCTCTGCAAAAAATAAAGGCCCATAAAGCAATATGCCCATTCCTTTCCAATTCATCATACTCGCATTATTTAGTTTTCTAGGTAGCATGACTTTATCGCTGGTGAAATATTATAGCACGTTTTACAGTATTTTATGTATTATTCAAAACAGTGAAAAAATGTCCTTCTGTTTCCATGAGTCCAAGGTGAAATCCTAAAATGTCTTGCGTCCTCCAGCTAAAAATCGATGTATTATTCGATTATCAAAATACTTGCCATCATTTCAGCTTGTTTTTTCCACTTGTAATCAATGCCTCCATCTTGTAGTTGTTGTATGATGTTTTGATATTCTTCTCAGTCGTAAATATAAGTTTCATGGAAAACGGATGCCTCTGGTTTCCTGGTGCTACTTGTTGTTTTCAGTCACACATCAGTTTTTCTGTTTGTGTGGATGTGTTTGTTGCTGCAGATGTCTCTATTCAAATGGCGAACTGCATCCATGTAGAATGTGCTTATATATTTCATATGCTTCTGCACTACCATAATGTTCTGCGAGCATAAATGCGTACCCGTGAGATATAAACACAAAAGGCTGTTTATGTGCATGTTTATCAGCTTTCTGTTATATTCAGTTAGAATGCGTTATGCTTTTTCAAAAGTGACAGTTACCAGCGTAACACATACTCACAGTATATTCTTTCATCTCATCCTCCTCTCCTCTCTTTTGCAGGGACTCATTTTGCTGTCCTCTCAGCAGATGGGCCAGACACAAACTAGTGGCTCTGTGTGTAAAGTAACTGGTAGCGAGGCAGTGTGGTTTGACTGGTGTGTGTATGTATGTATGTGTTAGCAATTGTTTTCCTCTCGATTTCTCCCTCTCTCTCTCTGTGTCATGTAATTGTGTACATGTTAGTGTGTGTGTGTGTGTGTACAGTATGTGTTGACAGGTGGCAGTGGAGGTGGTAATGCCACCAGCTACACCACACTCATTTCCATGTCTCCCACCCGCCATCTCATTTAATACTCATCCTGGTGGCTTCTGCGTTCAAACCCACTTATGCTAATGTATTTTGGGGTATCAGGCTTCTTGTTTTTTTTACCATTTTATATTAGCTCTATTGATTATTAAGTCGCTACTAATAACTGTGCATATAACTGTTATCTATTGGCAGGAAATGCAGGACTTACAGATGGGCAGAAAAAAAGTGAAGAGTCTGCAGAATGGGAGAGGGGAATAAAAAAAAAGAGAAATCAATAGAGCGTAAGCAGTTTTCGCCCTCTTGAGAAAAGTTCTGGAAAACTACCATGATACCTTCTTACAAAACAGAGTCATTCAAACCAGTGAAAAGTTGGGACAGCTGAAAATCAGTAAACATTACTGTCCAGTTGCAAAATGCCCCATTTTTTTTTTCTTTTTCAGTTAGCAATGGTATTGATGAGACACTGACCATTAATCCTCTTTTTAGTTTTTAGGTGGTTTAGTGCTGTGAGAAGATTTTTTCAGTTTCCCTTTCTGCAGGTGTTTCTAGACTTACTTTTTTTTAACGAAGCCTCTATTCTATTTAAATAGTTGCATTCATGAACCTTATCTGTTTTACTTTTTTTGAAATTTGAATATCTATTTGTAATATTTTAAGTGGTGGCAGTAGATACAGCTCTTTAAGAAAAAGAAGAGTGACAGGAAACGATTGATAAAGATTGACTATATTCTTTCAAGTCTTTGTGTTCAGGTAAATCATTTGTATTGTTGAATGATAGAATGTTGCCATTGATCAACAAATACCCTTTAGAGAATATACCGGGCCTCTACAGACAGATTCTGAGAGATGCACTGTCAAATCAAGCCTGAGGGAAACAGATTTGTGGTTACTTGTAGTTCAGATTCTACAAATGAATATTGGGACTCTGGGAGCACATATTATCAACGTTTAGGGTGTTTCCTCTGGTTAAATATATGTGGCCGCAATAGCTATATATTTAATTAGATTTATTTAGAAAGGTTTTTAGCCGCAAGTCATGGGGCAATCCCCTCCCAGACTACCTGAGGGCTCCACAAACCACTGACTCCTTCAAGAAGGGGCTAAAAACCTTTCTTTTAAAGAGAAATTCACGTAAACCTGTTTTCAATTTTGTTTTACTCTTTAGGACTTTGGGATTGCTTTTTGCAATGAAAAGTGCTTTACAAATAAAATGTATTTTCATTATATTATTATTATTATTATTATTATTATTATTATTATTATTATTATTATTATTATAATCCCAGTTAGCCTTTTGGTCTGTTCGTCTCACACTTGAACAGACCAAACGATGATGGGTAAATTATCTTGACAATGGTTAGATGGTTTGTCATCCAATCAAATTTGGTACAGACATTCATGGTCCTCAGAGGATAACTCCTGGTGACTTTGGTGATCCCTGAGTTGTAACTTCAACTTTTCTAAGACAGGATACCTCTAAAAACTTGTCAGCCTCAGCTGTAGTCCGTGATTAATGTCAACCAGTGTTGGCCAAGTTACTTCCAAAATGTTATACATTATAGATTACTAATTACTGTCATTTGAGAGTAATTAAATATATTTCAATATTACTGTCTCTGAATTGTAAAGCTTTTGTGTTACTTTTTAGTTACTTTCACCAAAATAACCACGGAAGTATGACTTGGCTGGTAGCTTGTGAATTTCACCACATGATCAACAAAGTCTTTATCCAATTGAATACATCATAATTTATTTATTCATAATCTTTTGTATTATTAATCTGAATCTGCAAAGTAACTAAAGTTATAAAATAAATAGTAAAGTAAATACTTGTACAATAATTGACACTGAATTGTAGTGGAGTAGAAGTATAAAGTAGGAGAAAATGGAAATACTCAGTTACAAGTAGGCTACCTTACAATTTTATTAAAGCACAGTATCGTTACTTTCCACTGCTGATAAATGTAATGCTAAAAGTTACGTGTAGCAAGCCTAAACTTTAATTCCCGACAAGTTTATATCTGTCAGTTGCTCGGACACACCGGTGTCCACACTGACGTACCGTTACCTGTTGGGATACAGGTGTTGTGCGTACCGTCTCTGTTTCTGCCTCTGACCACAGGAACAGTACTGAGACAGCACCTCGCTTCAACGCAGTGTAATAACTCCTGAAAATAATGGGAGTATGTCCATCTTGCACATATAGAATCAGTCTCTGCAGTCATCTCAACCATCAAATTCCAGCAACAGGAAATAACGTCACTCTTTTACTCACAGATTGTTTTTCTCTGGTGCCGAAATGTTTCACGCTGTTAGTGAATTCTTAAAAAAAAACAAAAAAAAAACAACCTTAATTTCCGGTTGAAATGCATTGTAACTCGCTTCACTGAGATTGTAACGGGTATAATATTATCGACATTTTATTAGTAATGCATTATATTACTGCGTTACTGCAAGAAAGCAATACATTACTGTAATTGCATTACTTTTGTAATGCGGCAATAACATACTAAATGTCAGCATATTACGTAAGTGTGAGTCTGAGATGTCCAAAAATGTACAGAGGATAAACCCTTTTTATCTAGGTGACAACATGGCCTTACTCTGGCATCACCCTTAAAGGGGTGATAGAACGATTATATAGGGTATTTCACACTGTTCCTTAAAATCTCCTAATAGGGTATGTAATATTGGTTGGGCTGAGAATGGCCCGGGTGCTGTTCTATGCTCCCTAATGCAACCCTGTGAAATTGCCCTGGAATGAATGAGAGGTTTTCTCCCTTATATGGTATGCTCATGAATATTTAGATGAGCTGCGTGCTGATTGGTTGGTTTACAATGAGGCAATGCTGCTCCTCAGCAGCTCAGACACAGAGAGAGGTGATTTGGCGGCCACAGGAAAGAAATACCTCATGTGCTCGACAATACTGACGTCTTTTCTACAGAAAGTCACCAGATTTGTCGCTAGTCGCTTTTGTAAAAAAAAAGTCACTAAGGGGGTCTGAAAAGTCGCTAAATCTAGCGACAAAGTCACTAAGTTGGCAACACTGTCACAGTGCGCAGGCAGGTAGAAAGGGGAGAAGGGACAGGGTGCGGGGCCAGTGTAGGTAGGAGAGACAGCGGCAGCGCCGCCGGAGCAGGAATGGCTGGAGCAGCCGAGGCCCGAGAAAATATCCCCGGCTGGCTTCAAACTTAATTTCTGCTCCGACACATTTAAACTCATCAACTAATGTTACTGTACAAAGCACCAGAGTCACATTTTAGTTACAGTTTAGTCATGCTCAAGTGTGTCAAGCACACACCAATGCAAAGTTTCAACACTTTCATTACAACTAGTGTTGTTGTAACGTTACCCTTGGGACATAAAAAACCTCCACTTCCAGACAAGGAATCACAACTTGCGCTGTAGCTAGTTCAGTGTCTCAGCGCGGGGACATTTAGCGGAGAGTGAAGCCCACAAGCACACAGACAGAGAGCAGCAGCAGCAGCTCCAGCAGCACACTGCCCATATAACTATTATCAGACCATCCCTCGCAGCCTCTAAACACTACTGGCCCACTGGGGAAAAATCCCGACTCTTCTGGTTGGCACTCCGCTACTGGTTAAGTGTATTATTTACATTGCAATATATATGAAAACATAACTTTAATTTATTAATATCAGGGAACATGCAAGCCAAACTCGCAGTTACCCGGTAACTGAACCACTAACTACCGCTTACCTGGAGCACGACGACCGGCAGCCCGCGATGAAATGTGAAAAGTGTCAGCATTCCCTGTACAGCCTGGAACACTGCATTTACAACCGTGGTTCATTTTCAATATCCTTGAAAAACTTCCAAACTTTCTTTTTTGTAATTCCCCTGGAAGTGCAAAGCTCGCAACTAAACTATATGTGTGAGATCTGCGTGACCTACTTTTAGAAGACCAGCTGGTCTCAGACCAGTGGTCTGTATGTACATTTTGGGGAGTGACAAAGGTACAGACCAGAGCCAATTAAGGTACAGCCACCGAGTTGACGTCAACTATTAGCTTCGTTGGGATTTGCCCGTTTGGGACTTTGAGGTTCTCTGTATGCCCATTTCAGCCATCGAACTGTCGTTATTCAACTATGACAAGGTAAACTTGGTTTTGCATTCTATCACCCCTTTAAACACTACTTAATGATATGACTTTCAACGTACGCTCATGGAAAATAAGTGATAATCAGTACTGGGGGGTCTCTATAACGTTAGGAAACGACAGAACCTACGTTGTCCAACACCAGAAAAGAAATATATGAAAGCATAATGCAGATTGTATCTAGAAACATGATTGGTCACAACATTGTGGAAGATTAAGAAAAGTGTAATCACCTCTGCGTAACTCCTTCATGTCTGACTATTGAAAAAGACAAGGTATCTCTCTGACAGAGAGATACTGAGGACATGGGTTTCCCTACCTGTAGTACCTTCATGTCTACTCGTCAGCTTTTCTAACATTAACATCCTTTTATGACCGCATACATAAAGTGTTTACTACAGTAGTGATAAACCAAAGGTGGGTGTTGTGGTGTGATGTTTTGTTTCTGTATGGAATTAATCTTTCAGTCAAAATACTTTCATCACCCTTAAAGCTGCTAACAAGGTGTATTCATTCATTAACACCAGGTGCTCTGTGGAACAAGCATTTTTCCTCATATTGCACTTTGGAGCTTTACAGTCTTCTTTTTCTTACCTGTACCTGATATTTTGGTTTCTTTCCATGAATGTGTCTGTGGTGAAGTGGAAGGAAAGGCACAGAAAGGTGTGTGTCAGTCATGGTCCAGCAGTACACGCAATTTTTTATCATTCAGATATTTTCTTACACAGCATGCCTACTCAGGTAGAAGGTATTATGTCTGTGCTGTATTTGTATAGCTTTAAAAAGTAATGCCCATTCAAACTAATCCAAACACTTGCCAATACCTTTTTCTTTTTTTTAACCAATGGCTCTAGACTGAATGATTGTCATGTAACAAACAACATGGAGCTGTTGGTGTGTTTGTATGTTACATCCTCTTTAGATTTTAGATGTGGCTGGTGGGTCCCTGTCCCTGCAGACTGCTGTTGCCTCTGTTTGTCTCTGCACTTTACTTCACTGAACTATTTGTTTCATTGGGCATCGGGTCTTCTGGGACAAGAGCAGCATGGCAGGCAAACAAATGTGTCATCTTCTCCCATGCTAATTTACTTTAAGATGCAATTCATCCACTTGTGGCAATTCTACACTTCTGTGCAAGGACAACAATTTCCTCTAAAGAGAGGCTATGTTGGCTGATGGGAACTGGACTATTTACACCATCATTGTATCTCACACAGTTACTTTAAAAGTAGCCAAATGCCTTGTCCTTTACTACCACAAGTGTAAAATATTTGTTATAATTGCTGGTTTTTAACCAAAACTAAAGAGTGAAGTTTGATAGTAAGCCTGTTATAAAATAATGCAAATGTTTCTTAATTAATTAATTAAGGCATTAAGAAAAAATAGCTATTTTTTACGTACAAGAACATTTTCTGTTTTTTCTATCTGTATTATTATCCGCATTTTGTCACTGGTGTGATTTGATATAAGGTTAAAAAGAACACCAGTTGATTCATGGTTTTTATTAGAGCCCTAGTCTGTATCCACGATGTTCCACTTCCGGGATTGCTCAGGTGCTGCCGGAAATTCCGCCGGATTTCACTCTTTTCGGCCGGATGTCCGGTACCTTCCGCTTAATTTGTGCTGTAATTTTAAACTCCGGTGGATTTATGAGGACTATGGTTAACTGGTCCTCAGATCTCTGCAGGGTCAATCCAGACCGCTAGCTAGACTACTGTATCTGTCCAATCTGAGTTTTCTGTTGCACGACTAAAACAACTTTTGAACGTACACGTTCCACCAAAACAACTTCCTTCATACCTTCAACTTTCCCATAGATGCCCACACACATCACTGGAGTGGCCCCAATCATTTTACTTCAAAGCTTGAGAAGTTCTTGTAATGAGGCTGCATTTGTGCTGATTTTTAAAAACAACAGCAAGGCCACCACCACGACCAGTAACCAGGGGAGAGCTGAAAGACTCATAGTTTCGGGGGCAAAGTCCAATGAGCTGACTATAGTCACCAACCTTCAACCAAGTTTCTGTCAAAAATAAAAAAGTCCAAATTAAATAACATGTATAACATCATTTAGGATAAAAGTCTTGTTGGATAGAGATCTAAGGCAAGCTTAGCATTAAAGGATCGTAATGGATCAGTCCTAAGTGGGTTTAATATCATATATTTAAGGTTTCATCCATCACAAAATTCTGTTACTGCCAGTAATGCCAGGGGAGGACAGTGGGGGGGGGGGGCTACTGGAGATGAGACAGGAGAGTAGAAAGGGGGTTTCGTTGTGGTGGGTGTGTGCTGTGTAAACATTGATGCACGTGGAGAAGACTGGTCCTCATACTGAATAATTGCAGGCTGCATTTGGCTACCCCACTTGTTGGGATGGATCCCATCTCTTTTGAAAAGAGACGCACGATTCCAGAACAAGTTAAATTCATCGATAAAATCCATGTTGTGATATCTGCATGCGGACTGAAGCCAGGTATGCAGGCTGAGGATACTGCTAAAGCAAAAAGCTCCGTGTTCTAGAGTGGGAATTGGGCCAGAAATAATAACCGACTTTCTACAGTCCTTTAAAACATAAGTTACAAACATGCATCAGAACCCACAGGTTCAGTATGTGCACACGCACACTCACACACACCTGCAGTTCTTTTCTTGCCCCAAAAGCAGCACAGTCAGCCAGGGTCATATGTTAGGAGAGACAGGCTGACCTTCAGAGCCAATGGACTGCTAGGACACAGTGGGATGCAGGGAGGGATAAAAAGAGTTTGGGTGTCATAGGTTATAAAGAAGTTAAATGTTGAACAGTACTTGTGAGGGCAAGTTTTACACTATAGCAATCATCAACACCAGAAACAAATTAATAAACTGTTGATTTTCTATAAACTGAGCAACAGGAGAAGTTGACTGGGGTTTCCAGTTTGCAGTGAGCAAAGAAATGCTGTCAGCTTTTAGAGAAAAAATGGCTGGCTGACTGCTTATCCGCTGCTAAATTATATATATATTTCCTGCCCAAATATGCAACACTGTTACCTTTGTGTCATTTTTAGTAGTACTTTTTACAATAAAAATGTCTGATAACCAAAACCCCAATCAGAGCCCCAATATATTATTGCCATGCCCTCTGTGCAGACCTTTTACGTTTCAGTCAACCCTGAGGAAAATTACAATATACTGAACACTAATGTAATGAATAAATGAATTACACTCAGATTAAATCTGATGGTAAAATTATATAATTCATTGACGGAAATGTCACATTCAAAGTAATTGCTTTAATCCGTTATATGCAGTCATAGTACCGTATCACTCCCAAGATAAGCATACAATACAGTACATATCTCTCTTCTATATACTGTGATGATGACCTGTCAAACTGCGCTGACTTACTTTAAACTGGCACCGTCGCTGTTTTTTTGCCTCCATTGCCAATGTGACAGTCCAAGGTTTCAGGTCAGATCATTAAGGTGTCTGACCCCAACAGCCTGGAGCCAGATTGCTTTGCACCTGCCCATAACTCACAGAAACCACGTTAACAACACCTTAGAGCAAAGTGACAGTCCATATAGAAATCCTCTCCAGTTATGATATGATAATGTTTACTCAGATTAGCAGAAAAGTTAACATCATATTCTTCAATAACAGCTTCTTCTGTATACTTCATAGTACCTTACCTCTCCGTTCTTATAATAATTATAAGAATGGAGAGGTAAGGTACTATGAATTATACAGAAGAAGCTGTTAAAGGAGGTGAGTATGGGTCAGCTTGTAGCACAGTCTTTAAAAGATACGTACTACACTCACATCTTCCATTATTCACACACCAATCATGTCTAGGACTGCTGTGTCAATATTTATGCAGTTGTGACCTTCCACTCTGTGGCCTCATGATCCTTTTCAGCATGTATACTGGCTGGCTGTCCAACACCGGATAAATTACATTTGATCTGTTCTCTCTCTCTCTCTCTCTCTCTTTCCCTCATCCCCAAAAAGTGATTTCCAGAGAGGACATGTGAATACCAGCTAAAGGCAGAGACACAGTGGACTGATGCTGCCCTGAGAGAACCAATGGATCCTGCGAGCAGCAGGGGCCAAAAAACAAGATGCAGAGTAAGGGTATTTGTTATTGTGTGTGTTTTTCTGTGCATACACATACTGTACTGCATGCATATAAAAGTACAGCAGGGTTAAAAACATTAGTGAAGTGTTGGGCCACTACAGGCCTCCAGAACGGCGTCAATGCTCCTTAGCACACAAGAGTGGAGAGATGAACACCTTCCGAAAAGGTATTCTCTCATTTGGTGATTAGATGATGGTGGGGGAGAGTGCTGTCCAACATGGTGGTCCAAAATCTCCCATAGGAGATCTGGTGACTGCAACGGCCACAGCTTATGATTCACATTATTTTTATACTCATCAAACCATTCAGGGACCCATCATGCCCTGTATGGAAGCACCTCTTTATGTTTCTCTAAGCATTTATTCAGGTTATTCAGGAATCAGTGTTTTTCAATCAAACCCTTGCTTTGCAAATATTGTAAGAAAGAGGCAACAACTTTACATCAACAACATTTTAATGCTGCGTTCTATTTTACATTTAGTACTCCAGGTCCTTATTTAAAAAATTATATATTTTTAACACCTACTTTCAAATGTATCTGGCCTTTCACCACCACTGACATGACTCAAGTCAAGGCAGCAGCACAAATTTCCCCAAGGGGCTTTACAATCTGTACAGCATATGACACGCTCTATCCCCTATAGGCCTAGCAAGCACTGCCAGCTCTATTTCTGGCTTACCATAATTTACATAACTCTGGCATCAACACTATGCTTGTAATATTCCTTATTTACTCCAACAAAACCTTTTCGTGGACAATGACGCAATTTTAAATACGCTCAAATTCCACAAGCCACCATTTATGTCACAACTTGGTTACAGTATGTATTTCCAAGGAGCTGTTGTTACGAGGGCCTTTAGACAGGCACATTGATGTATAACTATTTAACAGCTACGGGAAAAAACCTGGTACTTTAAATTAATTATTTATTATTCTTTCAAAACTCATTACATTACAGTCTAGATTAATTCCCACTGAAATCATAGGAAGCTCGTCAGTACATCTTGGGGGTTAATGCTATATGCACCTGGCACCACTTTAGGATAAGCCTGAAGTCAAGAGCACAAACCTTTTCAATATTATTCAATATAAGGCACCTGTTACTTGTTTAAAAGTTAAAGCATTGACACACAGGTTCAGCCGTTGCAGAAGAGGGGATGTGTACCCATTTAACAGCTCAAGTGAAGTTAGAGAAGGGGCTCCAGTGCATGGGTGCCTCAGGAGACACAGGTTGACAGGAAATAATGAATCAGGAAGAACCCTCTGGAGGTTCAGGAGATGAGGGGAAAGACAGAAAGAATGATGAGGGAAAGATGGAGTGAGATTAGGGGAAAGAAGAGGTGAGAGGAGGGGAGAGATGAGGAAAAAATGGCTTAGGGCTGTTAATGTAAAAAAAATCCATCTGACATTTGTGTTGCATGTTAATCTTTTTTTTTTTTCTTAATTTGTGTGTGTGTGTGTGTGTGTGTGTGTGTGTGTGTTGCTACTCTTCAAGTGAGCTTTGTGTACATCACCAGTGGCAGATCAGCTATCATATACACATGGTCCCTTGGGGAAGAAAGGCATAATACCTTTAAGTGACAGACAAGTGTCATATCAACATCAGACTGAAGGGAGGGATAAACATCTATACATCTATTTTCAGGCATCATTTGAGGTGAGTTTTACACAGTAATTTCTTCCCCGGAGGAGTTTTGTAACAGCTAGTGAGAAGAAGAGGCAGCACTCTCAGATACATGCATAATATTGAATCAGACAAATGGCCAATAAAATGATTGCATCTGTCAGTGCCACATTATAAATTCAGACAGTTTACATACAGAGATGATCATCAGGAACATCAGAAAAAAAAATAGATGGGAGACATTCTCCGGCAACAAAGTCCCTTTCCCCTTATTTTTTATTGAAGAGAAAATATGAATGTGTTCCTGTATTTGCAGAGAAATGGGAGATAAATTATGTTTCAGGAAAATGAATTAGAAGAGAGTGTCTTGTTGAGAAATGGCTCTGTCAGAAAGAGAAGGCACAACAATAGCGATAATAAAGTAAAATAATCTCAACAGCCTGGATAGTTGCAACAAACGCAACAACAGCAAACAGGATGGATACAATGAGACCTGGTTAATTCCAATAACTTGATAATGAAGCTACCAGTCTTCCCTTTGTATCTATTTTTAAGTTAATCATTATTACAAGTGCACTGTGTATTGACAGATGAGACAACAAGTAATGAGCTAAACATTGGCAACCCTAGTGATGAAAGGTTGAGATAACTTTTTGATTCTTATTTCATCCTGTATTATTAGATTATTAGTCTCGCACTGCCAGTGCTGACACAGTGCTGGAGTATGGTCTGGCTACATCGCTTGTCTAAAAAACGCTCCGGCTTGTTTGTATTTCTTTAAACCAATCACAACCGCCCTGGGTGGTGCGGATGCATGGACAGTGCCCAGAAGAAGCTATACCAAATATACATCTAAATTTATAATTCTAAGAAATTTATTTATTTTGGAACATGAAACTCATTGGACAAGAGGGAAGTGTTTTAAATTGAATCTGTGTTTTATGTTTGTTTGTTCATGCGTGTGTGTGATATGAGTATGTGGATTGTGTGTGTGAGCTCATCTGTATGTTTGCATGTGTGTGAGTAATGGTGTCTTTGTATTTCCCTTTTTTTCCCCAACACCACCCAGATGTGAAGTGCTGACGTCAGGTGGTCTTCGCTAATACATTCAGGCGTGCTGTTGTTTGAGTAGCCAGACAAACATGCTCATGCAAAGGTATGCCGATACTGGTTTACAAAAGACATACAGACCGAGTGCTGGCACTCTGGCCTCTGTCCTATTCCAGCTGGGATCTTATCAGTGTGTGTGGTGGGTGGTAATCAGAAGATATAATACATCAGGCAGCTGGCTGTTTAACCACAATGGAGCATCGCTGGTACAGCAACACTCTCAGCAGCCAGTGTGTCCTTGAAATAGGGAATGAGACTGAGGTGGACAAATTACAAGTCCAGCACCCAATAATGACGAGTTTGGCCAACCCTGAACACACTCAATCTGATCTCACTCTTTTTTTTCTTACCCTACCTCTAGTTTTATGTGTTGTTGTAAAATTTTATATCTTGCTATTTGTAAAGAAAAAGCAAATTGAAGACTACACCTCGGGCTATGGGAAATTGTGTGGGTGCTTTTTACTATTTTCAAAAAAATGTCAGACTAAACAATTAATGGATTCATCGATAACATAATTTAGAGGTTAACCAATAATTAAAATACTTTAGTTGTATCCTCATCATTTATTTAACACAGTTCTCGGTCATCCGTTACCATAAAAACCCTTTTTGGTTTGTGTATGTATTCTCTTAAAAAGGCTGTGTCAGAGGAATTCAATTATTTTGGCCCAAGTCCTTCAGGTACTAGAGTCCAACATAACCTCTAAAAAGAGAACAGCATCAACATGGTGACATTGTGCGGTGTGGGATTGTTGAATCTAAATTCTCTTATTCCATCTGCTACAGTGCCTCTCTCCAGGGGTCCACCACTACTCTGGTGCTGGCTGTCACTGCTCTGCTCCCTGCCTGCCTAAATGAACAGCGCTGCCTGTGTCTCAGGGTCACCTTCCCAAGCTACAAGCCTCTACTACCACTACCTTATTTCAGCTCTCTCTCCTTCTCTAGCAGTGCCTGTGCTTTCCTTTGTGTTTTTACTACCTGCGTTTTTCATCATGTCTTCACCGTCACACACGTTATCCCTCATATTCTTCCTCTCTGACAGGGGTCCATGTAAGCATTTAAGACGTGAAAGTCGGCTGCAGGAAACAGCATTACTTTCACTGGCTTTGTTATCAGACAACCAAAGCACTAATATTGCAAAGCACTGTTTGACTACATAGCCTTAGCCTAGCAAAGCAAAATGAACCCAGGCTATGGTAGCCTCTTGTTTCGTTGTTTCCTGGTATAAACAGTAAAATCATATTTTGCAACATTACAGCACTATCACAGTGCATGAATCAAGCAAGAATCCAGAGGTATTAGGAATTTCAAAGGTCTCAGAGAGTAATTTGACAAAGCTTTTGTAGCTGTGAACACAACAAAAAGCAGGTTATGGCAACGAGTGCAGACTAGTTCATAATGCTAAGCTAAAAGACTGCAGTTGGATGTTTTGATTCCTGTGCTGCCACAATCTCTCACCTGGTTGTGCGACAGCTTTGATAAAGCTCAATACAATACTTGAGCTACTTGTGGGTTCTTATGATTTAGTTCCCTAGCCAATTATGCAGTGGAGTTATGTTGTACTATAAACGAAAAGGCAACAAAGTAAACAGTCCTAGCTTGGACTTAAAAATCATCTAATGTGATTGTATCTTCACTTTTTATAATAATTAGATTTACATTGTTTTATTCAAAATGTAATGAAAGTTTGTAAGACTTCATTCACACTGCAGTTTTTTCAATTATTGGTGCTATTACTTTCATTTCAATAACTAATACTAAAGAAGTTCACACAGCATACTACAAATAATTAGACACATTTTCACCAAAATTGACCATAAGATCCAATTAAACTCCTAATTCCCAGTAATTACACTGGGTTTAGATTTTAATTTCTACCCAAGAGCCTTTTCATTGATCAATGGATCAATCCAGCAATTAATCACCTTATTAATTACATCAGGTGCTGATTGTCATCAGGTTAAAGGGCAAACCACAACGAGAGGCGAGACGATGTACACCCTGAATGTTGCTGTTAAAGCATCATTAATGCAGCTGTAGCCAAAGTCTTTTTGGTCAAGGTTTCCTTAAATTATCATACATATTGGTGTGTAGGGCTGGGACGGTTACCGCATCACCGCATTACCGCGGACACGTGACAGGTCTGAGCTTGTCACCACCATCACCACAAAAAACATTCAAGGTTTTCTAAACAAAACTTATCATCAAAAGATGGAGCAAATCCGAGCTTTCGCGAGTTGGGGAGCGCAATGTTCCATGACCCATAATAACATTCCATTCGTGTTGAGAATTAGGCCTATATATGCGAGAGTACCTGTGTAATGTCTTGTAATGGAGACATTTCTCTGATCTCAGCTGAAGTAGACACATTAACTAGCTTAACAAGCTGCAGTGTTTACCATTGCACATTAGCCTAGCAGCTAGCGGAGTTTCCTTCTGTTTATAGCTTTATCCCGATAAAAAGGTACGGTTGAATTTCAGCCTGCATGCACATTTTGTATCCTAAAACAGAGCGGCTTATATTGGTAGAGGGAGCAACAAGTTAGCGAACTGCCAAGTCGCCCTCTTTGCTCTCTGTCTGCTCAGCTACTAGACGGGCTGCACTCGGCATTGTCTGTAAACTATTTTATCAACGTGATATCATGACTTCGCATGAACCTAAAGCCAAGTGGCGTTTTATCTGTACGCATTTTGAGCTATCCGCGTGTATGCCTACGCTCTATACAGCGGACGGCAGTCTGCAACGTCATAGGACGGAGCAAACTACGTCAGCTCTGCAGTTTTGTTGGAGTCACAGTGAGTCACGGCAATGCCGTTAAGTGGTTTCAAGTGTGGTTACAGTTTTACAAAACTTTGCGCAGACACCATTCACTGTGATATGATATTAATGGCACAACAGTAGTTTCTATGCCCTGGGGACTGACTGACAGGCTGAGGTTGTAAGGCAAGGCATCTTTATTTCTACAGCACCTTTCAGCAACAAGGCAATTCAAAGTGCTTTACATGAAACATTAAAGAGCAATTAAAAACGGTCATGACGAAAATAAAATATTATAATATACAAATACAAGATCAAAAGTTACAGTGAGTAAGAAATTAATAATTATTCACTTTAATAGGTTGTAGGGATGGGTTTGGGAGGAGAGAGGGAGGGGTTTTATTTTTATTTATTTTTGTGTAAAATATTCAAAATAAATAACATAATCAGTCCCTCCAGAAAAACGTGATTATGCAATCGCATAATTCAATGCATAATCAGCCAAAGTCCGCATATTTATGCGGGGGCCGCATTTTTTCAAATACGTTGCACTTTCGCCGCAGAAATTGCCGATTTCCAGACAAAATATGCGGGGCTTGCATGATTTCATAATCCCCGCATTTTCGTTGCAAAAAAGTCACATATATCTTAACAGAAAGATGAAAAATGTTGCGTTTACTTCACACAAGAGCAGCCATTTACCCCTGTTGCCATGGGAACGTTATGAAGTGACATAATTACGCGTCGTGACCATCATCGAAATGCAGGGTGTTGGGGGAATCACTTTTTTTTTCTCTTTTTCATCAATTCCATTGCATGGAATATGCCGCATAACGTGCCGCAACGTGCCGCATAATCAAGGATTTTTGCCCGCAACAATCACAGAAAAATTTTTCTGAAAGGACTGCATCATGTTCTAAGGAAATATGTTTGGAATTATTTTTACAACTGAAATAATTTTTTTGTAATTACAGAGGGAAAGTAACGAAAAAAGTACCGTTGGGTACTGGGAACCGAATTTCAGGTACCGGTATCAGGACTAGGATTGGTTCAGATGCGAAAGGTACCTAACCCTACTTTTAACTCACTTTACATCGACTTTGCTATCTCTTTTTCCTCTCTCTTTTCCTTGTTACCATTCGCTCTCTTTGCGCGACCACACGGGCACTGATGTCACTCACTTAAGGCACCCTACCATTCTTGCTCTAATTTACGCTACTCTCGTAAGGGGGTTGCAGTTTACTGCGATACCGCGGGAATTTCTTGCTTTTCAACCGCGGTAAGAAAAAATCCATACCGTCCCAGCCCTATTGGTGTGTGTTTTCCGATAGGTGAAGAGGGTGTAATGCACTAACCACAACCACCACTGTTAAAGGTGCTCTAAGTGATGTGACGCGTTTTTTAGGTTACAACATTTTTTGTCACATACAGCAAACATCTCCTCACTATCCGCTAGCTGCCTGTCCCCTGAACACACTGTAAAAAACGCGGTCTCTGAAGACAGCTCAGGCTCCACAAACGGCAACAAAAACAAACTGCGCCAACCTGGGGCTTGTTGCACAAAACCAGGATAAGGGATTAAGCCTGGATATTCAAGTTATCCTGGATGAATTTAGCTTTGATTTGGTTGCACAAAAGCAGGTTGAATTAAACCCAGCCAAGTAACCATGGAGATTTATTCTTTGCAGCTAGCCTGCTCCAGAGCAGGCTAACAGCCAGGCTAAGATTAATAAGAGTGTGTTAAATCAGCTGCTGCTCTGATCCGAAATAAACATGTTTAACAGTTATTCCATTGTCTTCTGAATGTGTTCTGCTTTATTTTTATTACCGTGCATTACTTGTCACTATTGCTGTCACAAGTTTGATTTAAATCCTACTATTGCAGTTGTTTGGATGGTAAGAAAGGGTTGCACTGGCACCGGAGATAAAGTGGGACAATGCGGAGGAAATGGGCTTTTCCTCCGCTGCTTTGAAAAAAAAATTTGCCCCGTGCAACGTGGAAAAGTGGGGGGAGGCAGGGGGATCCTCCCACACCGTGCAGCGGACTCTAAAGGAGACTTTTAGCGTCAATAACGACGACAATGGCACCTGACCAAATGTCCGTATTTTACGAGATGGGAGTGAGAATGTGTTGGAATGCCACAAAGCTTCTTAATCTTTTTATGTTGGTGCTGTTACGCATCTTGAAGCTTGGGAGTGAGAAAAAAACATGAATAATAGACTATATTATTTTAAAGATATGCTTACAGTGTGTATTGAAGTCACTTATTTTTCTAGTTAAGAAATTAAGCCTAGTCCTTAGGGTAAATTTCCCGAGGAACAAGAATTCCCTCTGCTCACTTTTAAGGCAAAGTAAGCTAAATAATAATACATTTTATTTATATAGTGCTTTACAGGCTACTCAAAGAGACTTTACAGTAAAACCAGCACATTTAGCACATAAAAACAGATACAGCAATAAAACCAACACATAAAACAAGCATATGAAAAGCAATTAAAACAGAGTGTACAACGTTGTAAAAATGTGGAGTGACTAGTAGGCTCTAAGTAGATCTTTTTAAATCCTTACACATTCAGTCGGTCCCCTAATGTTTGTTGGGCTTTTTTCTCTCTGTCTGATAACAACAGCCGTAGTTCCCTTTTTGCATATTATATGTTTCACCTCCTCGTAATTTTCCATTAAAAGCTGCTGCTCAGCGGGTGAAACATATGCCACACTCGTCTTCTCCATTTCTGCATCAGTAAATCTGTGATCGATACCGTGGTCTATTTAAGAAAGCCGTGGACGTGCCCTTATCCCAGCTATGTACACCTGGCTTGACATAGCTTCACCTTCTCATCCTGGCTTGGCAAACGTGCAACCGATTAAGTAGATGAGTAGACCACAGTAAGTGAAGCTGTGCTTTTTCAGTTATCCTGGATTTCTTCATTCTACTTTTTTGCAACAGGCCCCTGCACAACGAACCATAACAAACAGTGTTCCAGTCAATAACTGACAAGAAGGAGTTGGTTGAGTCATGAATACGCATTGTGGAAGTAGCCTACGTGCTAATGCTGCTGCAGTGATGGCTCAACCAGCTCCTTCTTGTCTGTTATTGGCTGGAACACTGTTTGTTATGGTTCGTGGGGCAGGTTGGCACAGTTTGTTTTTGTTGCTGTTTGTGGAGCCTGGGCTGTTTTCAGAGACCGCGTTTTTTAACAGTGTGTTCAGGGGACAGGCAGCTAGCGGATAGTGAGGAGATGTTTGCTGTATGTGACAAAAAATGTTGTAGCCTAAAAAACGTGTCACATCACTTAGAGAACCTTTAAGTGCTTCAGTGAGGTCCGTTTCAGAAAGCAGGTTTAGTAAAAACTCTGAGTTTGTTAACCCTGAGATGAGGGAAACTCTGGGTTTTTTGTATCAGAAAGGGTGGTTAATCAAACCTGAGGGAGAGGGGTAACTCCAGCCCGTTTAGAAAGAGAGGTAACTTAACCTAACTAACTGAGCCTGTGAACCTAACCTGGTCGGGAGCAGGTTTTCTTCAAGAAACCTTGAGTTTGTCTCAGTCTCCTCCCTCTGACCTGCATGAATAAAAAAACAGTGTTGGTTTATTAACTGTGTTAGGCAGACTATAAAATGTTTTTTTTCTCAAAACATGGTATTTCCTTTTGTCGACAATCCCGTCAATGAAGAAGCTGTATTACTTCGTAGGGAGTTAAAACATACGTCGGTAGATGATATTGAGGGCCCAACTATAGATGCATTTTCATTTCAAGATAACTACCTATTTCAGCTATATCGTTTTTCTTCACAGTCCATCAGATATGTAGGTTTATATAACCTTATCCGTCTTCATATTACTAACGTCACCCATCATGGACATGCTCTTACAGTACATCCCAGCAGATTCTTTGTGTCACATTAAGTTTTTTTTGCAAACGGAAGTTTTCTTCATAACATTGGTGATGCGGAGAATATTAGTAAAGCCACTGTATGCAGGGCGGTCAGAAGAGTGTGACTCGCTCTGAAACGTTTTTTAAACATTTTTGTAGTGTTCCCTGGACACAAACCAGTGAGAGCTATTAAAAAGGAGTTCCACAGGATTGCAGGTGAATGATGTAAACCCTTTGAAATAAAAGTATGAATTATAATTCTGTTAATGATGGTGCTGCAACCTCAGAATGGGATTAGTAGGCCTAGGACTTTTTTCGCCTGCAGGATTGCACCTAAATGAAATTTATAGGTTTTATAGGTTCAATACCATTTCACCAGTAATATTAGGTGATTAAATATGAAATGAATATATTATAGTGGAACTTACACATAAACTCTAGCAGCATTTTTCTCCCGCACAAATTCTCGCTCTTTTGCAGCAGCAGCTGTGTTGCTTTTTTAACGAAATATATGTTCAGACTCGCTGTATGTGCGCATGAGTATTTCTGCCGACCAGTTTGTTTGTGGTTGTTGCCATGGTAAATCGTAGTATCATGGCTCCATTCATGCTGCCTTTTTATAGTGGTGGTGCACGCGCTTAACTCTGAGTGAACCGACACCGACTTGATTGAACCAACTCAAATCAGCTGTTCTGGAACTGAAAATTCAGAGTTTCCCATCTCAGGGTAATCAACTCAGAGTTCAGGGTTAGACCAGCGCCGGCCCGAGGTATAAGTGAACTAAGCGGCTGCTTGGGGCCCCCAGGCCACCAGGGGGCCCCCAATCGAGTGTTGTTTTGTCTCCTTAACATTCGCCGACGGTCCCATCTGGGCTCCCGTAGTTCAGAATGGGCCCAGGCCTCCCCCCGCGCGTTTGCCTTGGAGATACACAAACAACATGGCAGCGACAGCGGCTAATATTAGTTATTTTCTTAACTAGTCGTTTCATTACTTACTTAACCGTAATCTCCACCGAAATGACCGGCAGCACATGGTGCTCTTTACCCGGCTCAAAGTCACCTATTCTCGAATAATTGAACCACGAACTACCGCTGACCTGACGGAGCGAGTATTGGACGGAGCACCATGGAGCACCGTCAGCTGTTGAGACCCGGTGTTGAGGAACTCGGTTGCAGCTCAACACATCTACTAGAACGCACCATTAAGCCGCTGATACAACCGAGCTGTGACGGAGGTCTGTAGCGGCTTAAACAACTAGCAATCGCCGCTTTATAGCACGGAGCTCCTCTTCAATGTTTTTTTGTTTTTTTACCGCTAGTTACTACGAAGGAGCTTGCTACAGGTATGCTACACTCATGAGACCATGGCATGTTAATGTACGTTACTCAGCAACAGGTGAAAACAGGAGCAAGTCAAACTACTAAACAACTAAAGTCAAAATGAATTGAACTTTTACTGAGGAACGAGAAGTGAATTACCTGTATGTGTGAAAACAGCTTTATCTCACACATCCGTTTAGTTGTTGATAGCATAATTATATAATTTTTGAATATATAGCATGATATCATTTTGTCATTCTTTTACGGAGGGCGCCCCCCCCCCCCAGTACAATTGTTGGGAAAACACTCAAATGAATTTGCATAAAATTGGCATGAATAATCATAATGGTATACATGTCCCGTGTGTGTGTGTGTGTGTGTGTGTGTGTGTGTGATCTTGTCATTTATTTGTCATCTGCAGATTGATTTTAAGTAGGGGGGAAGAATCGATTTAAATCATGAATCAGATTTTTTGTGAAAAAAATCAGGGATTTTTTTTGAGGGCATATCGCCCAGCCCTACTTCCTACTAACACAGTGTATGTCTGGCAAACCCACAGCTGACAACCATGCAGCTAAACTAATTGATGTGGTTGCTAACTCTCCCAGAAGGGTGGACTTGGACTTAGTCGGCTGATTGTTAACGGTTAATAAGCGGTTAACATGGGCGGGCTATCGGTCAGGACAAAAAATCTAAATATGCATCCCTATCAGGATAATTAGAGAACATGAAGCCCTGTGGGATTGAACGTGTTGTTTGGCCCTGAAGCCCAAGTAGTTGTGTGAAGTCACTACCTTATTAAGTCAAAAAGCAAAAGGCTATGAATCTGAACAAATTTAGGTATTCCCCTTCTCAAGCTGACCATCCCAAAAATGCACCAGAATACAGGAAATCACATCTATCACATTCAAAATTTTCTGTGGGAGCACCCCCAGACCCCCCTACTCCTCACGGTTTGCACCCACTTTTGCACAAATAGAGTAGGGGGGGAGGGTCCTTATGCATCTGTGCCCAGGGGGACAGTAGTTCATACTCTGTCACTGTATTAATACATAACCTCACTGTATTAATTTATAATGTAACATTATAGCGTGACATTTGTGTCAATAATCGTCAAGCACAGGTGACTCCGCGTGGTGGGAGGGGGGGCCCCCAAATCAAATTCTGCTTAGGGCCCCCAAAAGGCTCGGGCCGGCGCTGGGTTAGACTCAGTTTGTTTAAAGGTCCCATGACATGGTGCTCTTTGGATGCTTTTATACAGACCTTAGTGGTCCCCTAATACTGCATCTGAAGTCTCTTTTGCGAAATTCAGCATTGGTGCAGAATTGCAGCCACTAGAGCCAGTCCCACAATGAGCTTTCCTTAGTATGTGCCATTTCTGTGTCTGTAGCTATTGAGGAGGAGAGGGGGGGGCAAGGTGGAGGGTGGGGGTTTGCTTTGCTTGTTTGAAAGCCATGATGTCTCTCTTGGGTTGGCCAAATTCTCTGGGCGGGCAAAGCAGAGAAAGGGGAGGTAACCTTGCTCCTTATGACCTCATAAGGAGCAAGATTCCAGATCAGCCCATCTGAGCTTTCATTTTCTTAAAGGCAGAGCAGGATACCCAGGGCTCGGTTTACACCTATCACCATTTCTAGCCACTGGGGGACCATAGGCAAGCTGGGGGAATGCATATTAATGTTAAAAAACCTCATAAAGTGAAATTTTCATGCCATGGGACCTTTAACCTCCGTCCTGAAACGGACACCTGGATACTCAGCCTGTGTCACTCACCAAAAATAAACAAGCTATTATTTTCATTTAATAGTTTAATTAGACATAATCTTTACCAACATATTCCAAAATGTACATTTCGGGTGCTGATAAACACTTTACCTATATAACATTTCAAGATGCACTGAACTATTGAAAAATGTCATATCAAGTATTGCATAAATGTACACCTGTCCTATGTGTATAGTATAATGATTGTTTAATATTTTGTGGTCTAAGCAACACAAATTGCTTTGAAATCCTTGCAAATGTAGAAACCTTTATGTTTTATGGTGTCTGACTTAAAAACAAACACGTTTACTTATTTTCACAGCTCCATACTCAATTAAATATGCAAAAACATACAGTATATGTAGTGTAGCCATTGGTGAATCTATATGCAAAACAAAAAAGGCCATAATTCTTTCTGAAACATTGGGAAAACCATTAGATTTCTGAGCTCTTTATCTACCTGTTATGTTTGCGCTGCAGGAAAAAATACTTTTACAGGTGCCATATCTCTCGCAGTGTGAACACTGCAACTATGGAGTATTCATCAGAGATAGAGCGGTGATACAGTAGTAAGGGCAAAACTGACAAAATTCCTCTGAGATAACATCCTATCCCATGATAGCACACAGTTCACCTTTTTTTCTCTCTCCTTCTCACCCTCAACCTCACACTGATGACTTGATAACACCAAGGCTGTATCATACAGGAGCATTACTCCTTCCACCCCTCCTTTCCTATGCCCCTTTTATGAAGACCTCATTGTTTATCACGCATAGACCCGAACAGCGTTCTCTTCCTCTGGGCAGCACTCATTGCTTGTGTAAGTGATATGGTTGTTGACTACTAATTGCATTAGCCCAGCGGGTTATTGAAGTTTTGCTCCACAACTTGTGGTCAGCGCAGAAAAAGAGAAATCCAGTAGGTTGAGCATCAGTGAATTCAGGCAGACAGGGCGGTGAGCTGTGTGACACAGCGCCTTTTCCATTAGTGTCAGCTACACAGGGAAATATGGAGGTCATTTAGCTCCAACAGAGGGACGGAGAGCCAGGATCTTAACATTGAAGGGTCGTGGTTAAGAGGCCCCCTGCTCTGCCGACTCTGGATGCTAGTTGTGATGATGAGTTTTTTTTTTCATTTAATTATTGTTGAATTACAAATTACAAAGGGGCCAGTTTACATAATGTCCCCCAGATCTCATCAAACCAGCACTGAGTGATGTGGCTTTACAATACATTACAGCAAAATATTTATTTTGAAAATCTATTGACTGTAAAGCTACCGGTTTCACCAAAGCAAAATAAATTGAGCATCAGGATGTGATCAGTCTGGTTGGGATGTTTGCAATTAGTTTTAATAATAACATTGGTGGGTGGCTAATTAAATTGTATGACTGCACAGGGAGGGGGCTGATTAAGAGGGGGATACAGAGGGCATGGAGATGACAGCAGGTCATTATTTAAGCGTGGGCACTAGCTAGATGTCTTAAAATGCAAATTGCAGTAAACAGGGGTACAAGCTTTAGGAAAGTATCTGACTTCAAATGTACAATTGGGAGTTAGTGATGCCTAAAGAGTTTAAAACCACATGTCCAGGCAATTGTTAAGCAATAGCAGCTACAGTATGCAGTGTATTTAACTGAGTATTTATTTTCATACTTTCTAGTCAAAATAACTGTCACTGGGTTATTTGAGGCAGGAGACCATTCATGCTAAAGGAAATAATATAAGTAAAGAACATAATTTATTTTGTACCTGACATATGAGAAGATGAATAGAAAACAATAATCAAAGGAGCAGAGACAAAGTAAAAGTGAAATTTGGGTTAAAGCTTTAGATCATAACTTTTTTATATTGTTGAACGTCCGTTACATTCAAGCCATTGCCAAACAAGCTAATATAAAGCTAATGAAGTCCGCACAACTCTCTCTGTATTTCTCAGTATGGCTGTGTTTAGAAAGATAACTACCTCTTCTGAAGAGTCCATGTTTTTTTAATCCTTTGTGTCCTCCTTGGTTACAAGCAAGGGGGTAAGCTTCGCTTCAGAACTCGAATCCCCTATGGCGCCATTTTGATGCTACAACAATATCACCTCTGTTAGCATTCCATTGACTGCCATTCATTTTGACGTCACTTTGACAGCGAATAACTTTACATCTGAAGCGTTTAAAGACTCTATTTGTCCATTGTTTTATGTCCATTGTATTTCTGAAGAAACACAACAATGTATAAAAGGCTCCATTACCTTGTACCTTACGTTATGGCTCCGTAGCAGACTTTTTTGTAGAAATAGGCTAACGATTGTGTCACATAGTAGAGGAATTACCGTATAGTACAGGAGAAGCTTGCAGGCAGTTTGGACTTACATGAGATGTTTAAGTTTAATAACTAACGTTAACTAGCATTTTAGTTAGCAATAATTAGCCTGTGCCCATGTTATCTCCTTACATATACCTACACTCTCCGTCTCTGCAAGATTGGGAATGATTGAGATTTCTCTTGGCACAGCTACCAGAAGACTTACAACTTTCAGACAGGTTGTTCACGTCACATTTACTTCGTCTCTCTCAGTTGGAGGCTGCGCAGTAACGCTCAGCGCTCACCGGAAAAGTGCTTCTAATATCCTTCACTGGTCTCCGTCCAGAGTCTCTTGGTCCATTCTTATATACTGTCTATGGTTACAAGCAACTGCGTAGAGGAGGGGTGGGGGTGTTACGCAATCATGGAAGGCTTGTATCATGTGCATGCGCCGACAGTTTTGTTGTCATTACTTAGAATTCCTCATGGGGTAGACAGAAACGATGCACTATAGCTTTAATAGTCAGTCCCTCCAGAAAAACGTGATTATGCGATTGCATAATTCAATGCATAATCAGCCAAAGTCTGCATATTTATGTAGGGGCCGCATTTTTTCAAATACGGCACACTTTCGCCACATAAATTGCCGATTTCCGTGCAAAATATGCAGGGCTTGCATGATTTCATAATCCCCGCATTTTCGTTGCAAAAAAGTCACATATCTTAGCAGAAAGTTGAAAAATGTTGCGTTTACTTCACACAAGAGCAGCCATTTTCCCCTGTTGCCATGGGAACGTTAATTACGCGATGTGAACATCATCGAAAAGCAGGGTGTTGGGGGAATCACTTTTTTTTCTCTTTTTCATCAAACCGCAGTTTTTGCAAGTTCCCGCAATTTCATTGCATAAAATTGCATAAATATCCCGCATATTCCATCACATTTTTTAAGAAAACATGCCGCATAATCAACAATTATTGCCCACAACAATCACAAAAAAACTCTGCATTTTTCTGGAAGGACTGAATAGTGTGGAATAGGATTGAAGATAAAAGAAAAGGGGTCAGTTTACAATGCTACTAAACGCTAATAAAACGTGTCGTACTAGAGAAGGACTGCAAATCATTGTACCTGTACTGGGATTGAGTTTTGATAAATATATTTCTGACTATTTTTAATAGTACTGTACATCTGTGTTGTCAATGTTAAAAATGAACATAAGGCTTTCTAGGGAAAAGGAGACAGGTTACTTGGAATATGATCTCAGGTATGAATGTGAGACAGAAGATTAGAGGGAAAGGGATATTATCTTTCCTTTTACTGGACTCACTGCAGAAGAGTCTGAGTCAGGGTGCTGAGGCAATTCCAATTTGTCGCGAGGGTGTCGTTCGTTGGTCACAGGGAGTTAATGAGGCGAGGCCCAAAGTTCTCAGTCATCCTGCCACCACTGCCGATCCCAGACCTGATTACTGTAATGAAATGGTCAGGAGACTGTTAATCAAACGCCACTATATATCCACATACTGTATGCACACACACACACACACATGCACAGATTGAATCTCGGGCACACAAATAAGACAAACACGTACAAAAAAATTGGCACACGAGTGATAGAGATCATAAGTAACAAAAAATAACACTAAGGAGACACACACACACACACATCCATGGATTGTTCCACACATTCTTCTAGGCCGATTACCACTAGTAAATCCACTAGGCTATGACATTTATTTTTATGGCGTGCAGGAAATTGTTGGAATACTACACAACCTCCCACTGCAGTCGGGATTCCCATGCTGCCAAAGTCCCTGAGCTGGTGGTTCAGCAGGTTACTAAAACGTAAGACATATTTTTTTTTTGTGTTCATGTGACTTTTGTTCCCAAGTCATGGTTTACAGTGGTGACACTCAACTTACAGCCCTCAGACCAAATGCTGGGTGTCCTGCCGACCCTTTGCTAATTTACACTGAAAATAAATTGATTCACACTGGAAAACATTTTTTGTAAATAATTTTGTTGTGTAAATAAGGTGCCGCAGTGAAATTTAAAAAAGACAGTGAAAAGAAAGAAGTGCCAGGGGAGGACAGCTAACATTGAAAGGTTAAAAACAGGCAGTTCAATGAAAAATGGACAGACAAATTTCCCTTTATTTGTTTTATTAATTGGCAGGGGCGTAGCACGCATTCTCTATGGGCCCCTCCCCAAATCTACAGCTATTCATTCTAGCATCTTTTTGGGCCCTCCTCACATGAGAGCCCTGGGTACTCAGTCCCATCCCCTGCCCCCCCCCCCAGTCGGACACCCCTGTTAACTGGCCCCTGGTGATATCGGGTGATGATTCATTTGAAACATGTAGGCTGAAATATCCAACCTATCACCTGGCCGCCTGTCATTTTGCAAAAGTGGCCCCTGACCAAAGCAAGTTGAGTATCCTTGGTTTACAGCATGTAATTGGATAATGTGGACCTAAAAAAACAAAGTAAACTTTTCCACTTTTATTTGGACAAAGAAAAATCATTTTGTGTAGTCACACCCTCTTTTAAAAAAGAGACAGCCATGTTATCTCCCAAAGGGCATGTTTAGTATAATCAGCAGTCCTTGAGTTGTAGGTTTACGATATAAACTTTCTTCTTTATTTTGCCTGGCTGGTAGAGGCTTTTCAGTTAACTCAGAGACCTAGGTGTATTCTGTGCTCATGTGTAGCAGCACTGGAGTTGTGTGTGAGTGTGTGAGAGAGAGAACCCATGCCTGTTTTTATACTTTTCTTTAGGTGAGAACTGTTAAACCGACTAACTGCATATTTGTTTCTTTTTAGACCCCAACCTCAACCTTTTTGATGAACTAGGCTGACCAGTTGCAGTCAGCCTGGGCTTGAACCACCAATGCTAACTTGAGGTAAGCCCCAAACAGCCAGCCAAACTGCAATTGCATACACATGCCCACACTGCAGAGTGACACTATCAAAGAGTCATTTTAGTTACACAAATGGCCTTGATCAGATTTGATTCACGAACCGTCCACCTTTGTCAAATTTTGATCCAAATATTGCTAAATCCTTATGAGTGCGCAGAAATAGGCCTACATGAAATCACTTTTTTTCCTACTGATTCCTGCCTACTTTACATCAGTGAGAAGAACACAGATATAACAAAACAATACAATACAGAAATCCAGCTTTGGCAAATTGCATCTTAATGTAAGATTCAATTGCTCATTAGAAGCTGATTGAGAAAATAGTGGTCCTTAAAGTGATGGTTCGGAGTAATTTCACCCTAGGGTCCTTTGCACCATGACCTCGAGCCAAACACCCCCCCCAGAAGCTTTTTTCACCTGGGTCGAACATTGGGAGCGTTAGCGTTAGCGTAGCGTAGCGTTATCAGCTGAATAGCTTAGCGCAGAGGCTAATGGATCCGAAGTGTCTCTTAACATTACCCCACTAATAATGCCCGAAATGATACCAAACGTCTACAGTAGTACAAATAGGTTATGCTCTCATAAAACGATGGATTGTAAAATTTGTAAGTACACCAGAAGTTTATGTAAATAACACTTGCCTGCTGGCTTCTGCTCTCTGCTGCTGCTGCTGCTGTTACTACCGGACAGTAAGAGTGCTTGGGACATCTACAAATTACAACACGAAAAGAATGCAACAAAAATATTTATTAATTTAATGATTAAATAAGGTAATGTCTCCAAACTTACCTCAATTATTACTTGTCTCCTGCTAGTTATACTACAGCACTTACTTTAAAAAATAAGTTAAATTAAAAATATTTTTGTTGCATCTCTTTCGTGTTGTAATTTGTAGATGTCCCTAAGCACTCGTCTCACAGCAGCAACAACAACAGCAGAGAGCAGAAGCCAGCAGGCAAGTGTTATTTACATAACCTTCTGGTGTACTTACAAACTTTACAATCCATCGTTTTATGAGTGCATAACCTATATATACTAGTGTAGACCTTTGGTATCATTTCGGGCATTATTAGTGGGGTAATGTTAAGAGACCGGATCCATTAGCCCGCGCTAAGCTATTCAGCGTGCTAACGCTACTCACGCTAACTCTCCAATGTTAGACCGGGTAAAAACGCACTGTGAAAAAGGGGTGTTGGCTCGAGGTCATGCTGCAAAGGACCCTAGGGTGAAATTACTCCGAACCATCACTTTAAGTCTACACAAGGTCATGAGATATGTTTATATGGTTTATTGTCCTTTTTGTTGGGTCAAAGGTTTACAGTCTCTGCCGCTCCTTTAACAGGAGGACGGTCAGACGAATGGAGCCTAATTTTTACCTGCATAGTTAGGCCTTCTGTAACATATTCTGCACAAAAAGAGAGGAATTGACCTATGTACAGGGCAGACTGTTGGTCCGTCTGCCGCTTTGCTGCTCCCACAGAGAGCATAGTTATTTTTCACTGAATTATCTCCCCTTAATGACCAAGGGATTCTAATTAAAGGCGTGATTAGGGATCGTTCTTAAGCACCTTATTGGAAATTAAGTACAATCCATTCTGCCTGACAGCAAGTTTCTTGAGATACACTTTTGCTGATCACCACGTGAACAGCAGGGGGGGAGATGCTAAGTCTTGCTTTTTTGTTTACACAGGAAAAACAGGCCAGGCATGTGGCCAGTTTTTATCCAGTGAAATATTGTTGGTTGTGTATCTTCAGATAAATGAAACCCCCTCCTCCCCTTCCACCAGAACTATTGAATGGATTATAATGCCTTGTTCACTCTTAGTTTTCTTAATTTTCTCTATCCTCAATGAATAAGGTTTATGCTTCACGTCTCCAGTTTTTGAAAAACTCAGGAGCAGCACAACTCATATTCACATACGTGAAGAAGGTTTAGGAGACTTTGATGACTTACACAGAAATATTGAACTTGATGGAGGAGAATTTAGGAAAACAGTACAGTTTAACCACAAAGTGTTATCGTGTAGTGCCATCCCAACCTTGGCATTCGTGTCTTCCTGAAGGTGTATTTAAACTCATGCTGGAGGTGTTAAGTTTAGCTGAACCTTCAATGTAAACAAAGATATTGCAGGCGCCGTAAACACATATGCTTACCTTAATCAGGAACCCAAACACCTCACAACAGAGTTAAGACACTGTTGGCTAGACCATACTGCAGTAGATGCTATCCTTAGGTTTGTGCATATGAATGTGAGTATGTGTTATGTGTTAACTTCCTCCCCTGACGTTGGTGGGATGGGAGCGCTTGAGGCAGCACTGTCTTATCATACTGATACTGTTATGTCGCCCGTCTTCTATGGAGACATATGGCGCTTTTCCATTACATGGTACCTGCTCGTCTCGCCTCGACTCTACTCACCTTTTTTGGTTTTCCATTACGAAAAAAAGTACCTGGTACCTGCTAACAGGTACTTTTTTTAATACCACCTCAGTCCAGGTTCAAAGCGAGCTGAGGCGATACCAAAAGGTGACGTGAAAGCGGCAGAGGGGGGTGTCCTGAACAAACCCGCCATTTTTAAATAGTTTAGCCAGCTGTGTTTTTGTTTTGCTGCCTTCAGTCTTCATTTGAAACAAAATGTGTCTTCTGGCTGTGGCAACAACAACACACCTTTGACATTCTGTGTGTGTGCCGCGTTAGGTCACGGCAGTTTACTGCGGCGCCGCTATGAGGACCAACCACGCTGAGGCGGTACTAAAATCTGCAATGGAAAACGGACACAGTACGTTGAGTCAAGGCGAGTAGAGTCGAGGCGAGTTGAGCAGGTACCATGTAATGGAAAAACGCCAATAGAGTTGAACTGGGTATGACCTACTGCTGTCAAATTGCACACTGACCTGATTGGGATCTGGGGTACCACTATCACAAAGCATGAGTTCTTAAGATGGCATTTCCATCACATCTCCCATCTAAGTTAATCCATAAGTGAGATCCTCCAGGGTGCACAAGGCGCAGTCGGAGCAGTCCTTTATTTTCAAGGTGCATGTTGAAGGTGTTCAGCTTAGCGTCTTCTTTAAATCTTAAAGATCATTTATCCCAATCTGGTACATCAAGTCCAATCAGAACAGTGAACAAAACAGCTGAGGTATTGTTAAGAACAGAACATTTAATATTTATATTGTAATCAAACTATGATGAAGATGACATGTGACGCTTATTGTATGAGGTTTTTGGATTTCCTTCCTAATTTATGTAGTTACATACAGTACAGGACAAAGTTAGATACTGAAAAAAAGAATATACTTTGGAAGTTTCATATACAGCACATTTATTTATTTTTTAAATAAGTTCTGGATATCATTCAATTGGAAGACTAGGCTTACTTTAAAAACACAACTTTGCATTTTTTATGAATTTGTCCTCTGGCTACTGCAAAAACTAATAAAATTGCATCCATTCGGTCCTATTGAGTCTGTCCCATCTACTGTACATACTGTATGCACACACACTCAAATACACACACACACACACACACACACACTGATTTTAATGAACCTCCATCTGCAGTACCATCTAACCACACCAAAAACAATTACATTACAGTCTATTGATTTGCTCAATGCAACAATAACAACTGTAGAGTATTGATCCCACCTAATGGTTTGTTATTTGTATGCATGAGAGAAACATTTACAGTAATTCATTTTTTTGTTTCTACAATGACTTTCAATTCATTTGTAACATGTTTAAAGAATAGTAATCAACAATGTAGTTAGACGTTTGTTGTCTTTTTATTCCAGTGTTAAGTACAGTGAAAACAGTGATGGTAACGGTTTGTTTCCCTGAATCATTTACAAACACGAGAGGACCCAATGCTAACTTAAGACAATTTTTCATCATAGAAGTAGAAATAATTAGTTGATTTTCAATCAAGACCCCTAACCCTAACCCTTCTGCCTTACAACGGAGTCCATACTCTGAATTTTAAAGATGCATGCTCTGCAATTACTGCATCCCTCACTATTCTGACAAAGTTTCTTACAAAGGTCACTTCTATCCTGTTCGAAATGAAAATTCTCTACCCTTTTGTAACCTTTACACAAGAAATCCCATTGGGTTGACTCATTGTGCAGTGGATGGGCTCATAAATCTATATCCTATGGAATGGATGTCTCTAATCAATGGCTTTGGGTGCTTCTCTTGTCTAATCACCTGGTCACACCCATTGATCATGACAGCTGGGTCAGACTTAGAGAAGCAATTACAAATCACAATATGCTGCTTGTGAACGGTGTGTGCATATATGTTATTATGTGCATACTTAAAAGCCAGTAGTGCACAACTTGCTGTATTTTCTAACTAAGCTGTTGTGGGAGTAAATGGGTTGTGGGGCTTGGGCTTTGCCTGCTGAAGTGTAAAAAGTGTGTACGGGTTTGCAAGTGTGTGACAGGAAGGGTCAAATTTTCCCTGAGGGCTACAGGCACTCCTGACCCTCCTACAACACCAATTTAACCATCGGTTAGTCCATGTGTGGCATGGAGTGGGCTGTCAATGGTTGGCTGTCGCCATGTCTGAGGGCTTGTGGATGTGTTGGGGTGACATCTTAACTAAGTCTGTTCCTATCAATTAGAGTGAAGAGGCGAGAGGCTGCAGCACCAAGGGGAGGCCAGAGGTGAAAGAGGGCGGAAGAGAAATACAACGAAGACACGAAACGGCAAGGCACAGTGCTGCTGATGCAGAGGTGGGTGTTCAGTGAAGCTCTGAGACTACATTGGAATTATAGTGTTACTTCGGTGAGTTAGAGGGTGATAGAAAATAGCATGTGGCTGCACAAATAATCATTAAACTGTACGTCTACATTCACTTCTCCAAGTTATTCAAATTGTAGATAAAATAAAAATATGAAATCATTCTGTTTTACTTAGCTATAGTGATATGGGCTTGCCAAAAGTGAGCTAACTTTAGCTTTGTTTGGCCCAGTAACCGTGTCAGCCCAATGAACCTTTTACCACATTGGCATACCAATCAACACATCTCTCACATCGCTGCAGCCATCTACAAGTGCAGCAGAGAGAAAAAAAGTGGTCGAGGCAGGAAAGTGTTAAGGCACCTTTTTCCCATTGCGGTGTGTTAAAAGTGTACGCCAGCTTTTGTCGGTACACTGTGACATCACTGGTGTAAAAGAGTGCACTTCTGACTAAGCCTGTAACAATTCCAAATGTTGCTGTATTAATTGCTGTATGTAATTAATTGTCTCAGAAATAATTGCAATTAACAATTTTAATTGTCTCTTTCAGTCAATTTCTTTTATTTATTTATTACTTTTCCAAACAAATGAAAGTTTTGAAGGAATTCCAGGATACGTCATTTGGTCATCATCATGTGACCCAGATAATATAATAACACAAATACACAGTCTCTGAAATAAACCACGCCATTTTATTATCATAAAAACATTGTAATTATTTCTTAAATGAACATAAAATTGACAAAAGTACAGTATTATATAGTTTTCCGGACCTTAACTTATGTCAGCAATTAATTGCGGTTAAACAAATAAACCGCAATTATGTAAAATTGAAATTAGACAATTATATAATAATTTTTACAGGCCTACTTCTGACCACACTCAATGTTGGGTGAGAAACTCAATCACAGAGGGCAGTGAAACACAGCTTTTCAGCCTGGTGTTAACTTAAAATTCTCAAATATCGTAGGAGTATTGTTGGCCTTGAAAATCCAGCGTTGGTTGGGCTATGCTGCACACCAAGAGGACCTTTTTCACTTACAGTAGGACATTGTTTCTGTGCCTTCAGGCAAATCCCAGCAGGATTCATATATCAACACAGAAACATTTAATAATATGCTGTAATTGATGTGAATTTGGCTGATGAAAACCTTCATTAAATGGTCATTACGGCCCCGCAATGTGAAATCCATACCGACCTGTATGATAATGAGACGACCCTCAAGGGCTCTTTTTGCTCTTCCATGGCAGTTAGTCCTATTTTCTCCTCTCCTTATTTTCCTTCCCAGCTCTTCTAATGTCATACTCTTTTTTTCCTCCATGCATAAAGTTAAAACAAACTACAGGTCATCTCTGCAAACATGTATGGACATCATGCAGAGACATTTACGTTAATGTATGCTGACACACTTGTACATAATGTGAACGTTTGCACGAGGCAGCAGAATCACATTAGCCGTATTCAAAGAAGACAAAGTTCAGATTTTGTAGAGATGGACATTGTCTGTGTTTTTACCAAAACATTTTTAACTGATTTCTTTTTTCTCCAGTTCTTCCTTAACCTCGCTTTTGATTTGACTTCAGAAACACATGCACTACAGCACTGCTTGCAAAGCTGCTATTAGCGCGACTGCTGCTTGGCAAACAAATATGCTTGCATGCAAAATAGAGGGAAAAAAAAATAATAAATGAAATAAAATGTGAATAAACAGACCGACACAGTTTATAATATAAAAGTTGACATCTTAATACATACTGGCCATTCAATGGGTGTTCCATCACAATCAGCATCAGATATAGATGTAGTGGGCTTCTTGTGTATCAGACAGTGCCTCATCAATCTTAGTGGTGCTGTCCCCACAACAAAAAGGAGAGGAAAGCAAATTGCTGTATTTAATTAATGCACTGCCTCCTTTGTTACACTGCTGCTCAGCATCTTTCAGTCCACAGTAGGAGAGAAGGAACCAGAGAAACTCATTCACACCGCGCTGTACACAAAAGCAAAACAGAGAGTGAGAGGTAAAAAGATGGAGATGAAAAGAGAGAAAGAGAGAGAGGGTCTAAAAAATGAATGGCCGAGCAGAACGGGCTGCATCCATCGGCAAACTTTATAATGAATGTCTAAGTTTGGCAAGCATGATGGATGAGTCGGGAATGGTGTTTGTCACAAATGCAATCTTCTTTGAATCGCTCTGCTGTTTCCCAGCTCAGGGCAAGGCCTTGTGTGCTGTGCTAAACCAGCTAGAGTGTTGCCCTAATCATGTCATTAACGTTTAATGATCTGACAATTAAATCAACGACTACAGAGTACATACGTATGACAAATATCTCATATCAGTGTGTGTAAATGTTAATCTCGTTAGACTTGTTTACAGTAGCATATTGTACAATTAAGGCAAAGCCACGGTATATTCAATTAGCTTTGAGGGATGTGTTGTAGCTGTGGAGCTAATGTGACATAAAGCATATACAGCATGATGGTCATTTTGTGCTGAACCACACAGCTGGGCTGAGTGAGCTCACTGTGTTTTGTTAGTAACCAGGTCGGTTCAGTCAAAAATCCCTTGATGTCTCTTTACTGACAAGGTGGGCTCAGACATTTTGTTGTCTTGATCTCAACATTGTTGATTATTATTGTTTTTCTCTCCAAAAAAAAATTGTCAAACTTGTTTTGTCTCAATCTCATCCACCTCTTTTTATGTAGGCTTCTCTGTTTACACCTTGGACTTCACCTACTATTGAGGACACAAAGGTCATGCCCCTCTTCTTCCTTTGTGTGTGTGTGTGTGTGTGTGTGTGTTTTTGTGTGTTTGTGTGTGCTTACATTTTACTTTACATTTGCACACAAAGACGAACTTAGTTTAAAAGTGTGATGGATGGTATTTTTCACGTTTTAAGGCAAATCTTGGAGCATATGTACAGCTTCAATACCAAATAATTGCATCTTAAAATTATGCCGATGTTTAAACTAGGACAACAACAATCCATCTGTATCTATAGGTATACAGATTTTGAAATTTGAGGTATCGGAATCAGTGTCAAGAGATGCTGCATTCCTAGTTTAAACCTATAAAGACATCCGTAATAGCTCACAATAAACACATACAGTATGCAAATTTGTTTTTGGCTTTGAGATGGACTAGATTTACTCTCGACTACAGTTCAACCTACGATACTTTTGACCTGGTCTGGAAATTTGAATACACATTTTTGCAATTGACTTGGACTTGACTGAGGTCTTGACTCGTAAACAAGTGTGAACGTTATTGTACACTTGAATAATAAAAAAGGTTTCTTTGCATATGTGAGCTGATGTTAGGGAATGCTGTTGGTCGTCATAAATTTATTGGAACTGTCCGCTGCCTGTGTGTCCAGGCAAGAGGAATACAGTCTCCCACAGTCTGCTCGGTCTAAAGGACGAACAGCAGGGTCCATTTCTCAGAGATGTGGGTGGCCGGCTGCTTGCTCACTCATCAATATCATGCAAGTATGTTGCTGTGACCTGCCATGCGTGTCCCCTCAGCTTAGATCAATAACACGAACAGATTGCACACCCCCCTCTAAACCCCCATCCACACCTCCACTCTCTGAGGGATTCGTATGTGCCTTTTCAACATCATTATCATATATCCCCTCTTTGAAAGGGCAGTGTCAGCTAGATTGGAACACTACAGAAATTCAATTGACAGGATAAGCTCTATGAGATACAACAGGATAGATAGTAGTTTAGTGTAACTGATAATGAACCAATCACATGATACGTCTGAGTGGATTTTCTTTTTCAAAATCTTTTTTTTTCTAATTTGTTCATTTGAAAAGTTACCTGATACTATTGTGATACATTTATGGGATAAGACAGGCTCTTGTCTTACACGGCAACACTACAAAAACAGAAAAAATAAAAGCAAAAACCAAGACACAGGAAGTCTAGGTGGAAAAGAGGACACGTGGGATGAAGGGGGAAGAGAAAAGGGAGGAAGGAGAGGTGTTCACCTTGAGAGTGCTCATCCATTACAGGAAGGCTGAGGCTCACTCTGTCACACTGTCACAGTGATGCCACCTCCACACCACCCAAAAGGTCACCTCACACTTCACTGCACTGCTTCAAACACAAAATACACACCCACACACACCCCATTTCTGCATTTACAAAAACACAGGTGGACACACTCCCATCTGTCGCCCTATCACTGACAAGTGATAGGGCCGCTGCCACACAGACACAAATAAACACACATACTGTATGCATACAGCTAGTGTATGTGTGAAAGGAAGATAATGCACCACAAGTCACTTTTAAACAAAAACTGATAATGCCGTTTTGCATGGGACTACTCTTTCTGTGGATCTAGAGTGTGAAAATGCATTCATAGTTTGCCCACAAAAACTTACCTACATCCCTGTAGTTTTTTTTATAGTGCTACCTTATTTACTGTAATCAAACCTAGTTGTGAAAGGTTTTGTGCTGTTTTGCATTCAGCATGTTTGTTGTTAGTAAAGCAGTCCCTCCAGAAAAACGTGATTATGCGATCGCATAATTCAATGCATAATCAGCCAAAGTCCGCATATTCATGCGGGGGCCGCATTTTTTCAAATATGGCGCACTTTCGCCACATAAATTGCTTGCATGATTTCATAATCCCCGCATTTTCGTTGCAAAAAAGTCACATATATCTTAACAGAAAGTTGAAAAATGTTGCGTTTACTTCACACAAGAGCAGCCATTTTCCCCTGTTGCCATGGGAACGTTATGAAGTGACGTAATTACGCAACGTGAACATCATCGAAAAGCAGGGTGTTGGGGGAATCACTTTTTTTCTCTTTTTCATCAAACCGCAGTTTTTGCAAGTTCCCGCAATTTCATCGCATAAAATTGCATAAATATCCCGCATATTCCATCGCATTTTTAAAAAAAAACGTGCCGCATAATCAAGGATTTTTGCCCGCAACAATCACAAAAAAACGCATTTTTCTGGAAGGACTGGTAAAGTGTATCTGGTTTGCAATGAGCACATACAATGATACTTTGATACTACATTTGAAACACCTTATATAAGATACACATTCTATTGATGGGTTTTCTTGTGAATTCACATTGTAGCAGATTTTACACAGTGACCTTCAATATTCCTTCCACACTGGAGTAAACAACAGAAAAATAATGTTTGGCTTATGGATTGAATAACAGTAACAATGGCGCAGCTCCACAATGTTATTCTGTACTTCAGTGAATCTTTATCACTTAAAAGAATCTTCAATTTTAGATTTCTGTTTTGACTTAATGTACTAAAAATGCACATGTTGTGTTCTGTGGAGATTTTATTATAAGTAACTCTCCATTATGCATAATGACTACAGTAGATGTGAGCAGTGTACATCTGAAATCCATCACAAGACAATTACTAGTTTTCAAAGTGAAAATAGCCAAGGAAAAAAAATACTGACATGGCTGGAGTACAGTAATGTTGAAGATAAATATGTTATTTCACACAGCAAAATGTATAATATTGTTTAGACTGTCAATACTGAACTAATCACAAAGTTTGACATCAGCGTCTGTCATCTGTTCTGAAAATAAAAAAAACAGATATTCAAACCTAATATTGACTGTTGATTTGTGTATATCCTACTGTTCACTTTATTCCCATATAATGCCCATATTTAATGCTGTCTTTTTTTAAACTTTATCCTTGCACTGCTGTATAGTTTTTATATAACTATGTCTATATTCCTTGCACTATTGGACTTATTTGCACTACCACCATGACACACACTCTCATAGAGCACCTTGCCATAGAGCACCTTACCTGCCCTGTCACTGCAAGCATCTCATGCTTATACATTCCTTTGTACATTCATGTGGATTTTTTATTTAGTATTTTTCTTTTATTGTCCATATTATTCATGTGGATTTGTTTGTTTTTTGTTATTTTATAATCCTGTTTATGATGTATGTGTATGTTGTGTGTGATTTCTGTAGCTACTGGGACCTTGAATTTCCCCTTGGGGATCAATAAAGTATCTATCTATCTATCTTGATGTTATCCCAAACACATTCCAGGGAGGTCAAAAGTAATGCTTAACAGCTAAATAATGATAAAAAATCTGTTTCTCAGTCCCGAATCAAGATAATACTGAATTAATCTAAACAAACTATTTAGATTGGCTGAGACCTGACAACTGTCTATTTTGCACAGCCACAAAGATGGCCATCTTAGTCAACATATAGAAGTCCAGAAACTGCATCCAATGTAACATGAAACTGTATGAGAAAGTGTGTTTATAAATGTGATAACTTAACTCTATTTATTTGTATCGCCCCTCTGAAACATAGCTGCTGGTAACAATCATGGTGCTCCTTACTAACTGACTGGATGGCCAAAACAGCTTGTAACGTCAGTACCACTGCTACAGTAACTCTGTGCAGTGTGATGTGTGTTTTTATTATAGATAATTCATTGAACTACAGTTTGTTGTCAACAATGCTGACAACAAACTGTAATTTGCTCCCTTCAGAGGACAGATCATAGCATGTATTTCCCTGTGTTCTTGTTTATGATCTACAGTATATGTTTGCTTAGTTTACTGTAAAAGAAAGTGTATGAAATAAGACTTAGAAATTAAGAATTAAGAGAGGGAAGTGGAAGGTTGCAAATGTTGGAAAAAGAGAGAGAGTTGGAACAGGTTATGACAGTCAGACGCACTCTGCTTCTTTAGGATCTGGAGAGAACAGGTGGTGTTATGATATCAGGGTGGTGCTTTAGAGGCTGCCTAGCACAAATGTTCATCTAAGCGGCCAGTTAACGGTTACCTCAGCATCTGCTTGCAGAGAAGAGCCTCACAGCAGGACATTTAAGGCCATTAATAACCCAGTAAACCTGCAGTGTGGAGTTCAACAGACTGCATTTCAGTGGTGGTGAGTCCTAGATCCGTGGAAATACCAGTAAACTACCAGTACTCCTTTCATGAATAATGTTAAATTTCAATAGTTTGGTTGCTTATACATTTTGCATTTTTTTATTGTATAAGGCTGTGAAAAGATACAGGCAAAGCAATTTTCTGTTCATGTTAACGGCGCATGTTAAAATCTGGTGCTAATATATCCACCGGATGGAAATGCAACGCGGATTTCGGTGCTTCATTACAGTGCCATCCAAATGAATGTGCTGGTTTCTGATGCTCCGAAACAGACGTAAAAGGCAACAGAAGCATCGCTGCATGTCATTGCTACTAAATAATAAAATAAAAAATAAATAAATAACACTTTACACTTGGCAGCAGGTAATGTTAGCCTACCGTTAGCTACAGTAGTAACTGGATTAAACACGGTTAAAATGCTGACAGCTAAACAATGTAAAAGTGTGACTGTATTTCACTGTAGAGGATTCCAACAGCCTGCCGCAAAACAGACGGGACTAAATGTTGCGTTTACTGGTAAACCTTGTGGTGCATTCAAAGTTATTGTAAAATACCCTTTTCTCATCTGTTTTTGTCTTTTAACAGCAATTTACTGGTGAAAGAAATTTTTATTATTGTTAATAGTTATTACATTTTTAATAATAATTTTAATTCCCCCCTTTTTTGTGCTGATCCGAAAATGTATCCGATCCGTGACTCAAAACTGTGATCCGATCCGTGAGTTTTGTGATCCATTGCACCCCTATTCGTGAGGGATGGGGAATTATATTGCAAGCCATTATCTCATTGTTTCATTATTAAAATGTGTGGTGTATAAGAAATTAATTGTTACAAATATAGGCAGTTTAAAACATGGCAACCGTATTGTCAGTTTCGGCAACCAAAAGCTGATGCCTGGTTGCCAAGCCGGCAACTACTTTAAAAAGTTAGCATTGAGCCCTGGAGAGTTTTGTGGAGCTGATAGTCTTAATTAGCTTTGTAGCAACTCATTTGGCAATGGCTTGAAGGTAACGGACGTTCATTAATATCAAGAAGTTACGCACTAAAGCTTTAAATTATCTCCGCTGCCTCTTGGTCAAATTGTCTGTTGCCATCACCACCAGTCCCACTGCTTTGCCAAAACCACTCAACTGTATCTCTCGATGATAACCGTCATAAACCATCCTGCCCTCATCAACTGTGTTGTCAACTTAAAATGCCAAGTGCACTAAACGGCCCTGAAATGATGATAACCTTGAAAACTTGATTGTTTGCCTTATGTGTTCATCATAAAAATATGGTCCCCTCTACTTGAATAAATAAAATGTGTCCAAGTATTCAACACAAGACTCGCAGAATTATTACTTCTGAATGGCACCAGTACATGTCCTCCAGTCTGTTTACTGTGGTTCATCCTGTAAACGTGTGTCCAGGCGTGTGACTTCTCCAGTTGGTGTATTATGAGGGCTTTAACTTGTTACTCTGCCTCTGGGGAGGATGAGATAGCGAGCAGGACTCCATCTTGCATCCTAAACTTTAAGGATTTGGTAGATTGCCTGGGAACTCTGGTAGAATAGCTTGAAAGCTAAGTTAGAACAAGGCAAATCATTCTTTACTCATTAAGTAGAATTTCATATAATTAAACATCAAATAAAATACATTTCAAAACTCTTTCTTTTGTGTAAGGAAAGGAGGAATGAAGTTATAGAATAATGTTATAACAGAATTTCGTTTAAACAGACGTCCTTCTGGTAAATTGCTTCAGTTAAGGTCTTGAAAAGGACTGAAGGTGAAGAGCCACTCACCAAAGATATGAGTTGCCTTTTAGTTTAAAATAATTATAGTGTTGGTAAGATTTTGCTTCCTTTTGAATGAAATAATTTGTACTCACTACGCTTTTTAAAGTAATTAGGGTTGAACAGTACCTTCCAATTTTATAGCATTGAGCACTTTCATGTTGAGTTTCCTCAAAAAAAGGCGATATTTTCACTGCAGTAGCATGCCAATGGGCTGAATTTAATTGAGCCTTTGACATTTGAATGGAAATACAAATTCACACGAAAATGCACCATAATAGCGCCTGAATGTGACTAATGTAGGAGTTTTGAAATTGGTCTTGTTGTGTTGAAAGAATAGGCAGCTTCACATTTGTCTGCAAATTAGCATGAGAAAAATGTGTCACACCAAGGCACAGGTCACTTTATAGTTCCAAGCCAAGTTGTTCGGAGAAAGAATAAAAAGAAAGAAAAGGAGAGAAATCTAAAACTGTAAGATTAAAGCCTAATAAGTGTTGGGGAACAGCAGCTGCTGACAGCTCCAGTCACTGAAACGTGCTGCACTAGTCTACAAAGTGAGAGAAAGGAAAAGAGAGAGGAGCACTGAGAGAAGGAAAAGGTTAATTGTATCTAAGAATACTTAGCTGTTTGCATTTTCCATCAGTCGCCAAGGCCCACCTTAAGGTTTCCTGACCTTTTGTTTGCTGCCTTAGGAAATTTGTGTAATAAATCACACCGTGACACACCTCTTCCTTCTCTCCTATTCCTACTTGTGTATTTAATGCGGCTGGAAGTCCAAGTGCCACCTCTCTGTCTCTCTCCAGTCCTTCTTCTCTCTTTCTCTCTCTCTCTCTTATTCTCTACCTGTGTCTCTCTCTCTCTCCCTTTTGCGGACCCTGGGCCTGCATTAATAACACTGACACTCCAAACGGGGGAGATAAAGGGAAATGAAGATGGGAACCAGAGTCTCTCAATATGTGCACTTCATCATATACCAGACAGCCTCTGAAACAAGGGGAGGGGGATGCCACGGATTAGGGAAGAAAGAATAGCGGGGTGTTGAAGGAAATGGAGAGACAATGAGATGAAGGGAAAGGGGTGAGGTTGGCTGGAAGGAGGAAGAGAGGAATGGGACAACTTGGGGTAAAGAGGTCGACAGGACTATTATTAAGGAATGGTAGGTTGTTGGAAACGTCCTGTTTAGGTGTCATGGGATTGAAGATGATCTACCATGTGATCCAGAGCAGCAGGAAAAGAACCAGTAAAAGTTTCTTATGGTTTGCATTGAACATAGACACAAATGGAAAGGCAGTAGAATTAGAAACTGTGGCAGGGATAAAGTACACACACACGTCTTGCTGCTCATACGTTTTCATCCAAGCAGTGTTTTCTTTTAATCATCAAATCTTTATCATCTTATAGTGACATTAGCCATAGTGACTTCTGTATAATTGGCACTGTCTTCATACTGTCAAACCATGGTGGTAAAGATTAATGTTGATGTACTGCGAGCAGGCATAAAAATAGAGTGGTGGCTTTTTTTCCTTCTAGAGACATGAGTGGTCATTTATACCAACTGTATTTCTCATTTACACAGAATAATAAATGCATAACTTTGGCAGTGTGCTTCTGTGTTTCTTATTTAAAAGTTTACATTTTTAGTATTGTCACATAGCATCACTGTCAATTTTTCACAAGCCTCATGGCAATCAAGTTTTGAGATTTTTTTAAAGAGTTTTATAAGAACTACGAGAATTGTCTCATCCCTTAAAGCAGGTATAATCAATATTTTAATATTAACAATGGCTCATTTGACTACTTGTATGTTAAAAGGGTCGCTTGTAGTGACAAACCTACAGAGAATTCGACTCTGTAGCTCCCCTAGGAAATACGGTGCTTTATAGCGACTTTCAACTCGTTTGTTGTTCTGGCCCACAATTTTACTGTTGATATTATGTCACTGTTGTGTTTACAACTTGTTTCCGCCTCCCCCAAAGTGGCCAAAATATCAGTTTAGCATTGAATGCTTCAGTTCATTTGACAAAATCAGGGTTTTAACTGGACAGCAACAATAGATATCTGAAGATAGCATTTGGACGGAGATTTAGCTTTGTTCTTTATTATAAGTAATCCATTGTCTGTGACTGAAAACTTTGATTCTAGTTCCTAATATGAAACTTAAACACATTCTAGTGATTTAGTTGAAGTTGTTTGCTGTCCAACTGTGTTAGAATATAATTACAGGCTAGGCTGTCTTTTTCTCAGAAACGATGGACGCCCTGTGAGAAACTTTGACAGGAATGAACACGACTTTCTGTAGCGAGTCAAAGTCATCTGTAAATGGACAACTTGTTGCAGTTGTGAACAAAGACACACGGTTATCTGACTGAATATTATCCCTCTCCTCATCAGCAACCTCCTCCCTCTCATTGTCATCATCATAATCATAAAATGACCTTTCACTTGCTTCCCCCCATGATACGGGGTGTGAGAAAGTTTTAATCACCCTCCTCTTTCTGCAGCCACCGAAAGCATATCTCTAATAAATCTGTTGAATTATTTTTTTAAAGAAAATAGCAGATACTTTGTTTTCAGAAGCAGATTGTTCAAAACTCCTTCCAGTAATTAACAAGCAGAGAGACACAGGGAGAGCGAGAGGCAAACAGAAAGACAGATCCTCTGTGGCTTTAATTGGAACAACATCTCACACTATACAGAAGTGTCGTACCGTTCCCATCATCAACAGCTCACTGTTTCCCTTCGTGACTTCCTGTGCTCTGCTTTTTCCCATTTCTCTGCTCTCTGTGTGCTCGCTTCAATTAGCACTAGCCAATCAGTAGCCCAATTAAGTATTTTTGTGACTTTCTGCATCTCTCCTCTCAAGCTGATGAACATTCAGCCATCCCCCAATTAGAGGGATATTAATTAGGATTAACAGATAAGGGGTCAGTGACTGCAGGGTTATCATCTTACTCAGTCTCTGCATTGAAACATTTGAGGGCATCTTTCTTATGAAATAGAGGTATTGACATTTAGCAAGAAGGACTGAGAGTGGGTGGATGTACACATGCCATCAATTATATTACAATCTTTTTTTTTTTGTCACCATGTTGCAAAATGGCCTTGACAACCAACGTAAAAAGATTCTCTTCCAAGCCAATGCCAGCTGAAGGCTCCCTCTTTCTGTCCCTCCTTTTGTCTGCCTTGTTCCTTCACAAGCAGACAAAGTAGAAGCAATGAGTCAAGGCAGCCATGCGTGGCTCCTGTGTGCGGCTCTGTGAGCTTTGTTTGAGCTTGAGGATGCTCAATGAGACGCAGAGATTGTCATTTCTCAGGCCTGTCCCACATGCTCGCTGAGAGGGTGGAGAGGGGAAAATGGAAGTGTAACAAACAGACTGTTCAATTAGGGGCGGAATGGTGTGAAATTGCCTCCAAATGATAAGCCTCTATTACAGCTGTGGCTGTATACTTGCCTGGTAGGTGAGCCGTTATGTAAAGAAAAAAAAACACAAATTTCGGAGACAGTATCTGCTCATGCATCTTTATGATTATGACAAACATAGATATGGAATGTGGCAAATACAGACATTATTAAGTTAGAGGAGCTTATGGCAGAAGCACTGGTAACGTACGAGGGTACAAAACTTGCCATCCTCCGTATCATGAAAACTACACCCAGTTTCCAGTTTATTAGGTACGGCTAGCTAAAACTAATGCAGTCCTGTGATAAATCCTTGCTTCATGTTCAGTTTTCGTTGAAACTGTTTTATAGAGGTGTTGATTCAACTGTATGGTCTTTTTGGTGGATTTACTTTGTGGTGCTGTAGAACTGTTTTGCATGAAAGATGTTTTTTGTTATACAGTATATCCTATCCAGATTAATATCAGCAAAATTAGCAAACATGATCAAAACAGCAATGAAAGTGATATGGAAGAAATCATACCCATCCCTTCAAATCACCTTTGAGTCAATCGTAATCAGATAGGCACACAGAATCCTGAAAGATCCTTCACACATACTCTTCAATAAATATGCACTGCTTCCATCAGGCAGACACTATAGAGCCCAAGGTGGCATTTCCAAATTGCCTGTTTTGTCCGACCAACTGTCTAAAATCCAAAGATATTTAATGTAATATGATATAAAACAGAAATAAGCAGCCGATTCTCACATTAGAGAAGCTTTAATCAGAGGAGTTAGACAGAGAAGTGTCCAATACTGCACATTTAGAAATTGTTTTTAATTATTTAAAGCCAATTAAAAAGATAACAGTCCTGTTTATGGCTTTCTCACTCCTCCCGTGCCATGCTCCTCTCCACTCTGACTTTATGGATGCACAGGCCTGCAGCCACTTCTCTAAGCTCATACATCACTGGATAAAGGTTAAGGAACAGAGATCTCCTCAGACAATGGGCCCAGGAAAGGGCACATGTAAGTAATTGTGCAGGTTTTTCTTTCTCACAATGAAGAGGTTTAAATCAAGTATTCAAACTTTGCTGTGGAGCATTAACTCACATAGGAATGACAACTTTGCAAGTACTTCTACCTTGAGTTGATTAAGACACTTTATGACTGTGAAAATCCAGAGGAGACACCAGGATCATTTCTCTGGTCCCTCTTTCTCACATATCGTCATAAGAAGGTCAGCACTCATGCATAAAGGTTCAACTAACAAGAGTTGTGCTGAGGCACAGCTGCTGAGGGAGGAGAGGTAGAGAATGGCAAACTAATAAGTAATTTTAGTTTGGTTTTCAAAATGCTACTAGATACTGTAGATGATGCTTACAACTTGTAAAAAGAAATGCAATACCAGCAGAGAGCAAAGATTATTTGAAGGTCAGTTAAACATTTGTCTCTAACAAGTTGACATAATGTAGAACATTACATCATCTGGTAACAATAAAATAAGCATTAGCCATTTTGTTTTTTTCAAGTCCACCACCACTCAAAAATGTGTCCTGCTTATTGTTAGTTAAATTGGATGTTTGACCTTCACTGCAGACTTTGACTAGTTTTCAGATTCTTCTGCAAAAGGGTGAATAAGCATCTGTACTCACCTACAATTTTAAGACCTGTTTGTGCAAGCATGTTTTTGTGACATCACAACTTGTGTGATGTGGAAACTAGAAACCTCATGGATTTTTCAGTGAAGTAGGAGACATCCTGTGTCCAGTAAACATTTCAAATTAAAATATTTTAATATTGATATACAGTATTCTGGATTTCTTAGTGAGGGAAGAGATGTAAAACCTTTGTTAACTATGTAATCACACACAAAGTATTAACAAAGCAAAGTTTTCTTATATTTCTTTAATATTTTCGATGGGATTTTTGATTATGGATCGTAGTTGTATAGAGCAGTTTCTTTTAAAAGGTTCCCTGTGGAGTTTTTGACCTCTACTAGCGTTTTGGAGCTGTTCTTCTATCAGTGGGTCCCTGTTTTGTTTATCTCGTGCACGAGGACGCCCATGCACTCCACGGTGCAACTTTAAAGTAGGCCAAGTAGGAGGCAATGTTTAAAATAAATTATATCATCAGGTCATTTCATACTAATTTTATTATTTTAAAGTATTAAATAATTATTGTGATATATTATTATTAATATGGCAAATATATATACGCAAAAATCAAATATAAAACAAACTGGTGTTGAATGCAGTTTGTTTATTACTTTCAAACATTACATCAGACAAACAGACAATTTTCATATTGCCACAAAAGAACCGTCTCCCTTTTGTTTGTGGCTGGCATCAGGCGGCCACCGAGGAGGTGTATCTTAACGCAGGTTCACATTGACTTCTCCACTTAGCCGTAGTGGTTACTGCTCGTATTTGACCCAAGTCTTATCTGTGGGGATTTGAGCTCTACTGCCCTTTTGATGTCTTCACTACCAGAGTCTAACATCAGCTGCCAGAACTCAAAAAAAGAATAATTACATTTTTATGAATGGCTTTATCAAGCAGAGTAAAGAGACTCTCACATTAACAATGCCACGCAGCTATGATGTTTAAATCCCTATCCTGCTGAAATCAGCAGACCTTACCACTGGTGTTTTTCCTCAAGCAGGTTTCTGACAATGAAAAATGTCCGTATTCTCAGGTTCAGACTGTGTGTGTGTGTGTGTGTGTGTGTGTGTGTGTGTGTGTGTGTGTGTGTGTGTGTGTGTGTGTGTGTGTGTGTGTGTGAGTGAGTGAGTGAGTGAGAGATGGAGACGTTACAGAGAGAGTGGGTGGCCAGTCTTCATCCCTAAAACCAGCTGGCCCTTGCAACCCCACTTAAGACAGATAGAAACATTACACATGCATGTTTGTGTTGACCTGCTCGCTCACATACACACCACATTGCCAACCTATCCCACCATACCAGACAGGCTTTTAACAGATGGGGAGGAAGGGGTAAAGCATTCTGCAGCCACTCAATTGGTAAGGAGTCGTAAGATTTATGGCTGACAGGCTCTTAGTAGTTTTTTATGCATTCTTTCACCATCTCCTCTTCTCCTTTCCCTCACTCGCCATACCTTTTGTTGATAATGCTGACATAAGCTGAAAAACCTCATTGTGGTGTTCAGGTTTTTTCGCCGGTCTATGTTGGTGTCCTGATTAAACTCCCCTCATGAGAAGCTTGTGACCTCCAGAACTAATGTACAAAGAGGCTAGGCGCATCTAAGAAATGTTTTAATAATGTATTTAATACTTGAGGAAATAAAAATGAGACATGGTGGTTTAAGGAGGAGGCACATGGTTGGAGATATTTCCCGATGATGAACAACCATTTTATTCATCTGCTCAGCACCTCAGCTGCTACAGTACAGCAGGTGTTCATACACTTGATGAGCATTAAAGAGCAGCATGCTACTGTGTGTGAGAAATGTGATTCAATAAAAAAAAGCCTATAGCTGTGATTACATACATAATACATAAATGTCAGATAATACATAACTTTACAATCATTGGTGCATGTGTGCTCCAACAATGAAGGGTTAATTTGCCACGTAGGCTTTATTTTTGGTAAGATAAATATTTTCAAAATGTTCCTTAAAAAAACATATCTTCAAGAGTGCAGCTACATGGCTTAAGTAAGAATGTACAGCTGCGTATCCAATAATTATATTTTCTTTCCAGCTCTCTGAATGTATCACTAGGGTGACATTTAGTCAAGGATTTCATGCAATAATGAAGTACGTTGTTACTTTCACTTTATCGATAGGTACGGAAATTGCTTATAGATGTGGAGGCATTGTAATCCAAAGGTAACAGAGTAGACTGCCTAAAGTGCAAGAAAGGGCAAGCCACAGAGCAGCTAATCACAGATACGTGATTGTACAGTAATACATGTAACTCTCCAAACTCTGATTACCAGTTGGATGACAAGGGTGAAATCTCAAGGGCAGTAAAACGAAACAGGAGAACGATGATGATGAGATAAGCCATAAATTCTTTCTGTCTAGTGCCCGCAGATGAGATGGAGGAATAGAGCATTATGTGTCCACCCAACACATACACACACACACACACACACACACACACACACACACACACACACACACACACACACACACACACACACACACACACACACACAGTGCTGGGAGGTACAGAGATGACCGTCCACTCCTGTCTATCAGCGTCTGCCAGGCGCTACTTTTTCTGATTCACCTCCCAGAACTTTTCCTCTGCTTCGACTCTTGGGCCTTAATTATGCCTTAGGCACTACAAGGCAGCCTCTCTCTGAGCATAAATACATAAATACATGAGTACAGATCGAAAAATATACAGACAGGTGGACAGCAAGGCACACAAAGACATGTGGCGCACACACACACACACACACACACACACAGATAAACACAATAATATGCAATCACTGGAGCTGCAAAGAATAGCACATTAACACAAGTCATTGGAATGTAACACAGTAACTGTCAGCTGAGGTCCCAAGCTTCCTCAGTCCAGCCAGTCAGTTAGTCGTTGTCTGGGCTCCACCACCTCTGAATATAAAGCGTCATAGTGGCTTTGCCGTACACCTCCCTATTACGAGCCCAGCAGAATGTATAGCATACATATGGGGGAAGTACAATATGTATAGACCATTAACCACGGTTAGGGATCAGAATATGATTCAATGGGCAGAGTGTGGGTAAACTTGACTCCAACGCAGGCATGCAGCGTTATACAATAACAGGTATTGTGCCAGCACAACTCTCGCTGACTAGCAGAGGGAAGAATGTTCCAAGACTACATTAACCCCCCCGATCAGACACAGACAGTGTTTCCAGCACCTTCAGACTCCATCATTACCTATTCAGAGCCTATTCCACCGGACTATCATGGGACTCATTACTCCATTGCTTTGTAAGGCTGCAGACAGTAGTGTGGCTATGCGGTGTGTAAGAGAGAGAAGGCATACGCTGACCCAGGGCACGTTCTGACATGAAGTGTCTTAACGCACACAGAGAGTACTGAGGGATGTTTACTGTAGAGGTAGAATAGTGCCACCAACAGTCCACCAACTGCGTAGGGCCCTGCTGGAGTCCATGCAAGCTTCATGGAAGTGGAGTTGATGTAATATTGTGTGGGAGCAGCAGTGATGAGAGCAAATCCAGGGAGGGAGAAAATATTAAAGGATAGATTCAGATTTTTACTACCTTAGTACAAAATGGCCATATGGTGACTGTAATCATTTCTTCTGTCCATAGTAGTTGTTAAAAGATTCCTTGCTAATGTTCTGTGTAAAATGCTTACTTAAGTTCAGCTGAAGCTACTATGAGACTTGATCCGTCTGGATTTTTCAAATAAGTGGGTATCAACCAAAGTTTGTCATTTTAGTACGGAATACTGTCTTCATACTAATTTTGTACTAAAAACACAGTTTTGAGTTAGTCAAATTAAGTGTGCATCCAACAAGTCGACACATTTAGAAACACACATACACAGACTATTTTCTGATCTGACGCCACTATCAGGACGACATAGTGTGTCTGTGCCTTCCAATTGTTACAAATCACAGTTTTTTGATATGACAATGGTTAAGGCCCGATAAAACTCTGGGAGGTTTTGGGGAAAGATCATGGTTTGGGTTAAAAATACAACTTCATTAAGTTTAGGGGACCTTCGATGTCATAATTACAGTAATAACCATTTGGTTAAGGTTGGGGAATGACCGAGGTCATGGTTAAAAGAAACCATCGCTGACTGTCAATAGGAAACGGGAAACTAACAGTGATCTCCCCTTTTAAAGTCTGCCGTTTTTCCTTGTGAAACTTATGGCTGTATAATAACGTAACACTACTTCCTTCTTTGTCTCAATCTGTCACACACAGACAGTTTGGACAAAAGGAATGATTACAGCCACCATTAACTCCTGCAACTGTAAATGTACATGTGTCCATGTGAGTATTGTATTAAGACAGAAAATCGTAAACCTATGCTTTAAGTGTGGTTGCATGCATGTCTGTCAGTGAACCTGTTTGTGTCTTCCTCCGTACCTAACAGTGTGTGACTGTCTGTGTGCCGAGTAAAGAGGGGAACAACTGTGGTGTGACAATGCGGTGTCAGACGATGAATGAAAATCTTCTCTTTATCTTTCTTCTTTCACTTTACTCCTTTTCTTTTGTTCCTATCCTGCTCCTCTTCTCTCCTCCCACAAAGTTCTCAAGACTCTGCAAATTAATATCAAACACGCCTGTCATTGGCCCCAGTTGGTAGAACAAACCAGATATTGACAGTAATAAAAAGAAAGAACAGACAGAAGAGAAGAGGAGGGAAGAGCAAGAAATGAACAGGGACTTGGTGAGATGGATGTGAACGTGCACACATCCATATAGAGTACACACGTGCACACAATCACAGCCAAATACAAGTTGGCCGCAGACACACACACACACACACACACAGCCCTGTGTTATATGATCCAGAAAGAGCAGGATAATGGAAAAGCCCTGGGGGTGTGAGGGGATTGTGTCTTCTCCCTAACTACTAACTCTCCACTGTCCGCTGCCTTACAATCCTTCAGACCACTCCACTGAAACCTTCAGCCAAGCTTTAAAACGCTGCTCATTACAGCAGTGTTGCTGCAAAAAAACAGAGGAAAAAATTCACATCATAAAAAAGATTTTTTAATCTGTCTTGTATCTAAGGAGTGGCTGCTCAGTCGAGTATTGCTGTCATCACGTTAAGCGCAGTCTTCTAATGCCGAATATACATTTTAATAAAATGATAAGTTCTTTGATGCCAATCGAAATAATTCTGCATTTCACATCCAGAGAGCTGAGAGAGACTTGTCTGATTCAGGGGGGTTATTAGCAATCAGGCTAGCCTCGATTTAACCCGGCGGCTGTCACAGAAAATTCCTTTGGTGCCATATGACATGAAATTAGCCCACCTCAATTAGTGCCACCATTAGTGGCTCATTAAACAGGTGTGCCATCCCTACATCAGAGACCACTTGGAAATGTCACAATGTATACAGACACATTAGCTCTGTGCACGGTGGAGACCCTGCTGTCCCCTGTGTTTTTCTGCTTCTTTCTCTCTCGTTTTTACTGTCTCTCTTCCTCTAATAGACATAACAAGAATACAGCCACATTAGGAATTCTGAATCAAATCAAGAGACTTTTTTTAAAGCCAAGAATGTTCAATAAACAAATTAATGCATGTTGTACTACAGTACATAATGGTTGTTCCAAGTAAAATGTCTCTCTAAAATGTTCAGTAATACAAAAGGGATCGACTTGTTATTAGGTGTGATCTTTAGATTATCCCCTCAGACTTTTTCAGACCACCTTACCTCATTGGTTTGCCTGAATTTGGCTTGATGACATTTATTCTACATTAAACCGGTGCATTAAACATCCTTGCACTGGCTTGATGGAATGAAATATGAAAGAAATGTCTGCAAAAACAAATGGTAAAATAACATTCTAATCCAATTTTGTATTTGTTGCCACAAGTTGAGGCTAAACAAAACTATAATAGTTCCGATCCTAATGCACTGTATTTAAATTAAGTACCGTCATGTACTCAATTTTCTGTGTGGCACTTGTACTGAGCCACAATACAATGACAAAGTCACAATGACTCAGTCACAGGCCAACAGGATTAACCGCCTCCAGACCAGCCCAAGCTCTTTTGGCTAGAGAGAAGACAGGAAAAAAAGGCCCCCAAAAAAATAGCACAGCACGCAGGAGCACACAAGGTAAAAATATAAAAAATCGTGGGAGAGGTGAAGAAAAATCCCCCCTGCTCTGATGGCATGGTGCTCAGTTGAAGCTGTAGGTGGGACACTTGTTATTTTTAACAGTTAGTACAGTAGCAATTCAACACACAAGGGATTCAACAATGGAGTTATTGTAAATCCAATAGTAATTTATTATGAAGTACATCCAATAAAAGATGTCTGATGGTCCCGATGGAAAAGGTCTAATGGATAAATTCAGATTTCATGACATTTAAAAAAAATCAATGTGTTTTGACAATATTACAGATAACCACGTTTCCTTAGTTTTCATATGGCCTGCAGTGTTTCTGCGAAATACAATGTCATGAAGTCGCAGTTACATGACTCTGCGGTGCTGTCCGCTCCACTTAACTCAAACGAGCGGCCGAAGAAAAAGCGCCACGCCAGGGAAGCGCTTCCTCCAAGTTGTCTCCACCACTCTCCCTAAAGAAAAACCGTGACACAGCCAGCGCAGAACGATTTTACCACGGATCATGTGTAGGCGGGTTCAGAGTGAACCTATGTCACCCTGTGATGGTAGGTCTGGCATTGCCACGCAGAATTCCACGATGGGAGAAAAACGAGTTCTGGTTTATTGGCAATTCTTTAAATCAATCACAGTAGTCTTGGGAGGTGCTATGCGCCGGACGGAGCCACAGTGTCTCTGCAAAATAGCCTCGGGAAAGAACGTGTACGTTCAAAAGTTGTTTTAGTCGTGCAACAGAAAACTCAGATTGGACAGATAGTCTAGCTAGCTGTCTGGATTTACCCATCAGAGATCTGAGGACCAGTTAACCATAGTCCTCAGAAATCCACCGGAGTTTACAATGCCAACACAAAGAAAGCGGAAGGTAACGGACATCCGGCTGAAATGAGGGACATCCGGCACCTGAATAATCCCGTAAATGAAACGTCGTTGATATAGACTAATGTAATCCTAACTAATAGACCGATTTAATAACACAAATCAGAGTGGTGAGAGTTCTCTAACAGACACAGTTTTATTTGGAAATCTATATACTGTCAGGCACTTTTATGATCATCTGGTTTTGTTCTGACAGTTTCGCATTAATGGTGTTGAAATGCTCTTTAATGTCAAACAGAAAAACTAGGCTGCATTAACACTTTTCATCCCAAAATGTGTTAATGGTCACCCCCTTGGCACTGCATGAAACATCCTCACAAAGCTTTAATAGCCAGCATACTTCTGTGTGGAAAAAAACACAACTTGAAAAAAGGATGCTTTTGTGGCAAAGAAGTAAAGTACTCACTATTCAAACTACCATACTTTGTTTTCCACAGCGTCAACCTTGACTTAGCTTCAAATCTTAGATTAGGTACAATTTAATGACTAATTGCAAACCTCCGCGCCTTGTTTTCTGAAAGTGTACCTCTCTTGTGAGTGTGCTGGTTTTAACTCTGTGTTTGAGAAGGTGTGATGAGAGCGCACAACACATTGGTGTGCTTTACAGTATGTGGCAACTGCACTTCTGTATTCTCACAGATTTTTACTTACTAATTTAACATATTTCTCATCTCACATCCTCTTCAACCTCTCCTCACTTATTTTACCTCTCTCTCTTACACTTACTTTCTCTCAGATTTCTGCAGCTAAAAGAATATCAATATTGAATATAGTGTATCTGCTACTAGGCCTAAGACACAACCAGTGCTGGGTAAGTTACTTGAAAAATGTAATCAATGACTCATTAGTGAAAAATACCTTCATTACTTTACTTCTAAACAGCACAAGTAAATTGCTTTGCTCGTTACATTACTATTCTGTCAGCACAGCTCTGACAAAGGTGTCTTTCAAGCACTCAAAATCCACCACACCAAAACGTGTCTTCTGTATTTAGAGGCAGGGTTGGTAAGGTTGAGAAGCTGGCGAGATTTGAAAGTAGCGCTGGGCTCTGACTAACCCTTCCCCCTGCCCTCAGCGCTCCCCCCACACACAGACGTGCAAGAGCACCAATACTATACAAACTTAAACACAGAGTTTACAGCTATGTACAAATTTACAAAAACAAAAAAGATCCCAGATACAGAACTCCATTTTCAAGCACACCTTTTTAAATGATATAATATTCCACAGCTACTCAGTAATGTGATTCTGTACATTGGACAGGATGTGACAGCCAGATTGCCCGTACGGAAACCTTTTTTTTTAATGACTGTCTATTATCGTGATCTTCTTATACAACATACCTCCTACATTTAAACAGATGTTTGCTCCTAAATATAAATCCCTAATGCAGAACAGTGGCATATGAATGTCATTTGTTAGAAACAACGTTGCTGGATAAAATTCTTTCTCCCAATTCTCTGCTATACTCTCATTTGCAAATACAGTACATTATGGCTACCTACTTTATTTCTTCTCCCTTATCTCCATATCTTACCACCTCTCAGCAGTAGAGATGCATATTGAATATTCCTCCTGCTGCATTTCAGCCGGCTCTCTTCCCATCTCAACTTCCTGTCATTCTGATCCCTCTTAAACATGTCAGACTCTGGATCTGCTCCCCAGGGAAAGCCACCGCTACCAATCTGAATACTGAGCAAAATGCCATAATAACAGGTGATGTGGAGGTAGGGAGGAAATGGTAAAACAAGTGGGAAAGAAGCTCATGTGAGGGGGGTGAGATAAACCAGAGTCAGGCTTGGGCAGAGAGAAACAGAGGGCGTGACATAAAATAACTTTGGAAATACAGACAAAAAGCAGGGAAGCGATGATTGCTGGCAGATGATTGTTTTAAAGGGAATGCTTCTTAACAAGCTCCCAGGGTGCCTTGTAAGTGGAACCCAGCTCTGTGCTGATGGGAAGGCACCAAGGAGCTCATTAAGAGCCACAACCCATCCCTGCTAACCTGCCATCTCCTGCCCTCTATCCTGCTACATCCACATCTCAAAATGAAGGACAGGACCTGAGCGTTGCATCCCACTTTGGACAATGCATGCTAATGAACTGTGTGCATGCTGCAGCGGAGTGTTTGGGTTGTTGGTAGGTAGGTGGTGTCTTTGTTTGTAATTACTCACTCTGTAGAACGGTCGCACTGTTGGTTGTTAGCACCAAACGCTTTGACATTGGGAGTGTGCTTCCATCTCAAGTCCATCATGATAAATTCATGGTCCTTGCAGTGTAACGCTCTGCAGTGACATGGTTACTGTATGGATACTGCATTGACTATACTGTTTCAGGTGGACTGTAGCCATCAGCTTTAGATTTTTTAGAATTAATTCATAACTGCAGATAAATACAAAGAACATCCTTTTATCTTTACCTTTCTACTTTCTCTTTTGTTTCCCTTTTTCTTTCTTTGGTCTTTCTGTACGCTGTAGAGTTCATGGTGTAAAATGTGTCCAGTCAAAGGCTTCTTTCCACTGGTGGCTTGCAAACACATTTAATTGATAGTGCCATATGATGTTAAAGGCTCAAAGCCTTAGTTGTAAATGGCAAAGAGAAAAAGACTGGACCATCGTTAGCATCGTAAAGGTGCAGTCAGTGAATTTTTCCACCACAATCAGGCAGCCAAGGCCGTTTTGTACAGAAATTGTTATCACTTGGACCTTTCAGACAGTACGCTGTCATGCAGAGGTCAGAGCTGCTGTTCTGAAGCTGTTGATTATTTCTACGAGAAGTGTAACAAACTATTGTTTCGTGAACTCACTTTCCTTTTTTGTCTTATTATTATTGATGATGGTGTGGTTAATAAGTAAAATAAATGGTGGTTGCCATGTTGGCTAGTTTGAATTGGAACGGCAAAAGTCTACCTTTGGCTGTGTGAATTGAAAGCAAAGCAAAACAAAACTTATCGCTTACATGCTGGGAACTTCAGGGGAGGTAGGAAACAAGATGTTGCCTCTCAGATATGAAGTAAATTTACTGTTAAGACTGTTAAGATGTGTCCCAGCAGAAGTGAAATGAAATGACCTAAGACCTGCAATGTATAAGTAGTACATTTAGATTGTGGAAAAAAGGTTAAAGAAAATACAGTCTCTTTCCTCCCTTCTTGAAGAGTAATAATGAGGGTCAGGTTGGCACCTAGACATGCTTCTAGCAGCCAGCCTAGGGGAGGTTCACACTAATCAGCCTGGTGTGAAGGTATTAGCCCTGCCTGTCTGCTTGGACCGCCTCATTAAACACCTCACCTGATAGGTGCCACCAAACAGAACTTTACCTTAAGTCCCTCAACTTGGCCCTCTCCTTCTCTGACTGTCCCTGGCGACATCGGTTTCCTTTATTCACATGCTTTTAAGTCCCAAGGAATTGGTCCCTACAATGGAAGAATACATTCTTCCAAAGTGCTCTTGTGTAGTAATATATAGCTCACTTTTGCACAATTGTCTCTTGTGTTTATAGAAGCCTGTTTTTAGATGCACCATCTCCATGAGTTCAAATGTAGCCCTAGCCTGACAAGCCAGACCCACATCAAGATGTTGGGTCTGGGGACTCACCATTGACAGGGCTCAAACTGAGGGGCGGGATAAATGGTTGTCTTTAAAATTCCCTCTGCACGCAATAGGATAGTGCTACAACCAGGCAGAGCAACGAAGAAGGAAGAGAAGCTAGTTGATAGATTAAACGTTTGCCGTATCCGGTCGGCAAAACTCCAAACACATCTTCCTTTTTTAAGAATGATTTCTGTGCCGTTCTTTGTTCTTTTCTCAAAGAAAAGCTTAACTCCAAGTCTTCCAGAAGACCGCTGTTCCCAGCAGCAGCAGCCATAAGCCCGCCCACCGACTCTATACACGATGTGATTGGCCTGACCAGAGTTTGGTTTTTCTAGCTCGCAAGTCAACGGAGAGTGCCTAGACCCCCCTGGCTGCAAAATAAATTTGCTGCCGCTATGGTGCGTCTGTTTTGACACCGACCCGACACCGGATAAGCGGAAGAAGATGGATGGATGGATGGATGGATATGGTGCGTCTAGATTTCTAGGCTAATGTAGCCCAGTTTTATTGCAAGTGTCTAATGCCGGATTCAGACTGCATGATATCGGCCCGATAATTGGCCAAACCCAAAAGATGTAAGGCGTCGGGAACGAAAATGAGCCTCACAACGTCCCAACAAAAAGAGTAGCATGGCAGACATTTCCTCTCAAATTCCACAACGTGTTCCGTGGCGTTGACCACAGAGAACTCTTCCGCTCATAACTGTGAAGATGTCAAAGCAAAAGAGGAATGATGTTGTTGGTGCTTCTATGTGTAACTGTGAAACAGACGAAAGGTCACAGTTGTTTTTCCTTTTCTTTTTTTCTGAACAGGCTAGCCAGTATCTTACACAACCACTTCGGATGCCATTGTTTGTTTACATTTTTGTTACCAGAAGTCAGTCCCTAGCACCGTCTACCTAATGACATCATCCAGACCGTGAAGGGAGACTGCCCCCCCCATCCCACCAAAAAAAAAGGACCCTATAGGTTGTTTGTACAAGCAGCAATTATGACCCATATTTACGATTATTGTTAGGCAGCGCCCTCTAGTGGTGGGAGCAAAGCAGGAAGTCATGTAACATGGTATTTAGACCCAAAGTCCGTCAAGGGTCAGTGGGAGGGGTGGTGGATTGGTCAATCAAACACAGGACTATCACCCAGGAGACTGGTGTTCATCTCCTGTTTAAAATCCGTTTGGAAATTAATGTATTTTTTCCCAACTTTATGTTTATTGGGCAAAGAAACCCAATTGAGTTATTACAAAAACAATTCTTATAAATTCTGCTGACATCCAAAACTTGTAGTCTGTATAGATTTCCTTTACGTCCCTGTCCCTCTCCTCCTCGTTTGCATGCCACCTTCATCTCTACCTTCTAACACCCCCCACAAATATCTCCCTCCAAAAATTATCCAAGTGAGGGCATTTTCAACATAAGGTATATGTGTATGGTTAGCAGACTCATCCCCACACGCCTTCCAACATGCGCTCATTTGACTGGGGTCTATTTTGGAAAGGATTCTAAATAATCTGTTTATTGTTTTCCACTGGAACTTTTCTCCAGAACAGTGACATTGCAGACAGGGTGAGAAGAAGTCAGATGAGACAGATTTAAAATAGGAAATCTACGTTAGTCAAACTTAGTTGAAATAAAAAATGAAAGAACTGTAAGTGTATCCAAACTGTCTGTGAACATCCCCACAATTTACAGACCAACTTCCTTTACCTACTGTACCAAGTGCACAATGTTTTCCAGTGAAATTAGGGATTTTGATAGACATTTTGAGTGTAATTCCTTTCACATTAACCTAGAAATTAAGTGGTTTAGATAACTGATGGCTTGTCTACAACCTGTCTGATTGTTGACTGCTCATTTCTTGCCCTGAAGTAGTACAATGTTATCATAACCTTCATACCTTCATTACCTTTTCTGTTGTAGTTATGGAAAGCTACATGGAAGGCAAAATCTTCTGGTCATTGAAAAGTGCGTAAATCTGTATGATTAAAGGCTTTACTGTAAATATGGTGGAATAGAATAGAGCAAACACAATGACATCCATACTCTGTACAAGACCAACAAAGATGGAACTTTCAACCTCTTACAAAATGGTACAATCTAAGAGGAACAAGAATAAACGCAATCCTTGCCCCCTCCATATGGCTGCTTTGGGGAGCTGAGTATTTGCTTTAACCGCACGGTGGATCAGGAGTCAAGTGGCTGGATTCATTTGTTTGAGTGCAGAGGGAGTGCTCAGAGTTGGGAGTGCCAGAGAGAGAGGAGGAGGGGGAATGAGTGTTAGAGGATAAAGAGAATGGCAAGCCGTAGGAGGTGAGAGGTAGATAAGCCTGGAGAGAAAAGAGATAGACAGACAGAAAGAGAGCAGGTAGTGAGAGGACAGAGAGAGCGAGAGAGGGAGAGAGGCTTCAGTTCCCAGTGCTCTCAGACAGGCATTCTTCCCCAGAGACTTCTTATCTACAAGGGGCATCTTTGACTTGATAATCCTGCTTCTTGTCACTTTTACCACCCTGAACCCCCCCCCAACACACACACACACACACACGCACACATGTCTCCACCTCTGCAACCCTGCCCAGGGCCCAGGGGAGTGAAGAGCTACCTGTCACTGTGCCTATACCTCCAGGCAGCTTGTGGGGCAGGGTGCTGAGGGTTGGGGGTTGTCACTGTGCCCGACTAAGAAGTCACCTTTCGGGGATATGAATCTTAATAAGGTGGGGATGAGGGTGGGTGGGGGGTTTAGTGGAGGTGGAAGCAGATGCATGCTGTTGCTGTTACAGTGTGTGTGTGTGTGTGTGTGTGTGTGTGTGTGTGTGTGTGTGTGTGTGTGTGTGTGTGTGTGTGTGTGTGTGTGTGTGTGTGTGTGTGTGTGACAGATGGGGAGTTGCAGAGTGCTGACAGGCCCTCTGTGCTTCCTAGGTGCCATTTTGGTAATTTATAACTATTGTTGCTTAAAGGGGCTTTTATCTTCACCACTCCAACAGCAGTGATGCAACTGACTCCAGTATAGACTGTGTCTCAAATTATTTGTGTATTTATGCTTTCTCTGTTTTGTGCATTTGTGAGGTGATGTGTTTGTATTTGCCTTTTGGTAGAACACTGAGGGTAGGGGGTACTCTCACTCATAGAAATGAGAAGGTGCGCAAATAAACAAAGTAGCTGAAAATGTTCTATTCTGTATTTCAACATAGAACGTAGAGGCAAATGAAAAATGTTTGTGATGACTGTTGCTTATTGTATGCAGCATAGCGTTAGCTTTGCTGCCGGCTATCTAGTAACATCTATTCATATTGAGAGCAGAGCCTAATTATTTGCTACGAATAGTCAATTTGTTATCGGACAGGTCTTGGACTAAATTATGTCTGTGTTTGGCACATCGTCATGTTTTGGTCATCATGTGACCTGGCCACAGAGCTCTGCCTAATATTGGCTTGATAACTCATGCATCAGAGAGCAGTTTGCCAGATATCTACAATAGCTAACTTATTATAACGTGCAAATATTTTTTCAGTCAAAGTTAACATAGGTAATAGCTGGCTGTTAGCTCTCTTGACTTGTGATAGTCAAGTGAACAGCTTATATGTGACATGTATGCAGGCAGATTGAAAATGATGGCAGCGTCAGGTTAACACATGATTGTCTCTTAGAAATCGCAAATCCTACACCTAAGAGTCCTACACAAATTATCTTATGTTGCAAATTGCAGCTTGCTAAATTGTTGTTAAATAGTTGTAACATTTGGTGAACTGAGCCTGAGTGTTAATTATACTTTCTCTATTTGTAATTTTGTGTTACGTGTGTAGGAAAGAAAGAGATCCTGTAGCACCAGACACTCATAGAGTCACCGTTTTAAATTGGGCAAAAGTACAACATCCACCTTAAACAGTACAAATCAAGGATGAAACTGGAGTATATGTCAGTCAGACAAGGGAATCGGATTCTGTTTGATCAAAGTGTCTTTTTAAGATGTTTTGTCTACAGCTTTAGTGTGATTAGATGGAGTAAGTGCATGTTGTCAGGTGAGTTTGATGTTGTACATCATCTGATGCATTTGGACACATCAGCGATGTAACCTTAGGTCACAGAGTGTTTAGGGTCTTTTCAACATTAGACACACTCAGCCATGTCTCCAGGCTAGAATCGATCAGATTCCAGCTTGTATCCAAGTCTTATCTGTAGTCAACGCATCAGTCTTCATTATTCATGGTCATCCTGAGGCCTTTTAATTTATATAACCTCTAATTATATCAGTGGTAAATAAGGTAGATTCAAAAAACAAGTTCTGTTACTGACCTTTCTGTCTTTATGTTAGAAAAAAATGGTAGTTCTTCACAGCAGCATTAAAAAAACTGAGATAAAATTAAAACTTTCAAAAGTTCATCACAGCTAGATGTACTGCACAGACATGTCTCATTAACTCAAATTCAAGAAGACTACAAGCCACATTCAGACCAGCTTTAGCTCTGCGTGAAAGAACACAGCCCATGTCTTTACCACAAATTTGACCAATAGAGAGCCGAAGTCCCGCCCTTCTACTTCCGGTCCATGGGACCTTAATTCGGAAAAAATATGAACGAGTCAATGGAGCGATAATAATTATTTTTTGATCCCATTTGAATTGAGCCATGGATTACAAATATGATGTTTGTCAATTTAAAACATTATTTTTCAACCAAAGAAAGTCTCCGTTTATTGTTAAACTGTTGAAATATAACACTGTGAAAATACGTAATTAGAAAGACTGCACACTTCAATGTCTCATGGATGACGTCTCGCTGAAGCTACGATGTCTGTGTATATCGTACCGGGGATGTAACGTTACTCAAATGAGCAGAGGATCTTGCTTGTTCTTTTGCTTATCTACTGAAAACACTTCACTGGATAAAACACAGCAGGTAAGATAACGTTACATGTGTTGTGGAACAGAGCTAAGCTAGCTAGCTAGCGAGCAAGTTGAGCATCAAGCTGATGTAAATTGTGTGAGACGAGAGATGTAGTTCACTGAGCGGTTTCACACAAAACTAAGTGGTACTACCACAAACCTACGGCTAACTGAGACTTTCTTTGGTTGAAAAATTATCTTTTAATTCAAACGGGATAAAAAAATTATTCGCCTCTCCCTGTTCACTACTGTTCATATTTTTTCCCGAGTTAAGGTCCCATGAGGTCCACCGGAAGGGGCGTGACTTCGGCTCTCTATAACCGGAGTTTCCCATGACTTCAACCAATCACAGCAGTCCTACGTGCCAGACTTTGCATCAGTATGTGACCAAGCGGGAGTTAGAACGGGTTGACGTAACACACGTACGTCGGCAAAATTATTTCCTTGTTTCTGACACGAAGATGAGACATGTGTAACTCGAACATCTCACATTTACCAACAAAACATACAGTGAAAGACCGTGCAAAACATTTCAGACCGTCCTGCCAACCTGTATACATTTTAACATCAATGTACGCTGTAACGATTTTTCACTCTAAAGTCACTGAAAGCTGCTGCTGTTTCAATCCTGTCGGCTCTCTGTAGCGGGTGGGGCTTCTGCTCAATTCTCCCCACAACTGACGTGTGCATACACACAAACACACACGGTGGATGCAGGAAAAACCGGAGATGAGATGTAGGCTACAGGATGACCTAAATTGAGGACAGCTACGCTTGTTATTGTAAGTACAATCATAAGTTAAAGTCCAATAAGTACTTTATCAAACCGCATAAATGTGTCCCAGGCCAGGATAGGAAATTAACTAACAATGTAAAGATCATATATATATATATATATATATATTAGGGGTGGTACAGTTCACAAAACCCACGGTTCGGTTCTTATCACGGTTTTAGGGTCACGGTTTTCGGTTCAGTACGGTTCTTATTTTTTCTTTAACACTCCAGAATATACTTAAGCATATAGCTAAAATTAGCATATTGAATGCATGTTGCACAAAACGTGCACACAGTGGCAGTTCTATATTGTTTTATTTCATCATAGGTAACGTGAAATCCCAAATGTTCCCACACACCAGACTATAAACGACGCTGGCGCATCCTCCAGCTCTGGGCAGCATCTCTCCTACTAGACATTTCTGCAGGTGACGTGACGTGACCTGCAGCGGCAGCACGCCACTTGAGGAGCGGTCGGCTCGGTGTCTCTCAAAATCTGATGAAAATCTTTTAAACTGACCTTTGTCGATCTTAAATGAAGACAGATTCAGCAACTGCATGGCCTATTTCTTGCTTAAAATGTTTTCAGAAACACGTTTCGGTGAACTATTTTAGTACAATATGAGATCGTATTCTGAACGAGCCGCCATGACAGTCTGTTTTGAAATTTGGGACCAGCCAGACCCATGTGACGCAATCGTCCAATCAGCTGCCATGGGTTGCGTTTGTCACGCCCATCCCACTCGTCATTTCCAGTAACTGTTTTAACATAGGTGTCGAAAGTGGACTCTACGGCAGTAAGAGGTTAGTGCACATTAACAGTGTACTGACAAACCGTGCGGTACACACATGCTCCGAAGCGAGACTAGCGAACCGAGCGGTTCGGGTGTTTTTTCATGAACCGTACCACCCCGAATATATATATATATATATACTGTATATAAAATAGTTGTTCATATATTTCTGTCTGGACCAAAGTGGTGGACTGATCTACTGACTGACAGACATTGCTACCCCTAGCCATGCTGAAAGCAGGGCTACAAATCTCACTCGAGACAATTTTCATTCTTCACATCGGACCAACTTCACAAAGAGTCTTCTACATTGTGATACTGTCAAAATAATTCCAGCCGCATATTATGTCCTGTCCTGTTCTGACAGACAGACGTAATCAAATCCAATTATACCACTTCTCCCTTTGCTCCCCATTAGTACTCATCTTCCATTCTCCTCTCAAATTCCCTTCCTGCAACAAAACATTTGAATGACAATGGCATAGTCCTAACACCCGCAACAGGCACACCGCTCATGCTCTTCTCCTGTCCCTATCTCGCCCTCTCTCCTTTCCACACGTTCTTCTTTCTGAAATTGATAGAAAGGAAAACAAAATGACAGGGTTTCATATCGCTGCTGTGATACCTCGAGACTACACAGGGAAATGACTATTTCCACACACAAAAGGCTCCATTACTGCCAGGTGACCTCTTGTCATTGTCTTCCTTAACCCCTGAGTTAGACACCCCAGGATCGGCGCTTCAGTGTACGTGTTAGCAGTGTCTGTGTGTGTGTGTGTGTGTGTGTGTGTGTGTGTGTGTGTGTGTGTGTGTGTGTGTGTGTGTGTGTGTGTGTGTGTGTGTGTGTGTGTGTGTGTGTGTGTGTGTGTGAGACTGAGCAGTGTGATTGTGTATGTACCAGAGCTCCTAACACTATGCCAAGGAATCATTCATACCGACTTTTTTTCTCACTCTCTTTTTGCTGTCATTTTTGCAACGACTGCACGGCCTTCTATTTTTAGCATTAAACATTCCAGCTTTAAAAAAAATAAAATGGCAGGCTAACAATATTTTTTCTTAGTCCATCTGGGCATGCTTGCAATTACATGTACTTATAATGATTCTTAATACATGTTTTACCTTATTGGGAAGATAAGAGATTTTATTCTATACAATAGACTCAGGATGGTGAGTTTTCCAGCTCTGCAATTGTATGTCATTTTGCGTAATCATTGAAGTTTATCTACTGCCTGAGTGTGTTTGCGTTAACATATGTGTGCACAAGTGCACACTTCTACAGACAAAATGAATTTTTGGCATGTGTGAGTATGTTTTAGTGGGCACTGAGATTGGGTTGATGTACTGTAAGTAGTGTTTCAGGTCGACCTTGTCAGGCTGATTTTGTGTCATATATCTTCCTCCTCTGCCTTCTTCATCTCCACCTCTCCCCACATCTGTCTGCTACCTCTTCTCCCTCATCCCTCCATTTTTTACTCCTCCCCTTTCTCTGCTTTTCCTCCAACATCCTACTGTTCCACTATTTTAAGTGAATTTATAATGTGCGTTAAGGGGTAGCTGATGTATACCTCCCCCAAAAAATGTAACACATCAGGGCTACAGCAGCTACAGAGTTACCACGTGGAGACCATAACAACTATGAATTGTCTGCTAGGGCTGCTTCTGTTTTAACCATAGACTGTAAAAATAAGTTTTTCACCCACAAGTTCCTAAATCCAGTGGACAATGTTGACGATTAGGACAACATATGAAGCAAGTTTAAGAAAAACTCAGCGATTGTCTCCTTTTTAGTTACACACATCTACGTTAGTAAGTCTGTGGAAATAATCTCTACTGGGTCTGTCCCTGAGAAGACACTAAAATTAAACCTATATTAGCCGTTGTTCTTCCCGTCTCATTAAAGCAACAGTAAAAAAAAAAGAAGAAAAAAAAGTGTGATTTCAATACATACGATCATACAGAAAGCGGGTGCATCTGATCCCTGATCAGTTCAGTCACTCATGGCATGGATCTGTGTAGGTGAGGGAGCAGTGGAAGCGAGAGCTTCTGTCCTACTTCAGTCCATAAATGTGATCCAACCATACATGTGTCTCAGTTTATAGATAATTATTAGCTAGCTAGCGGCACTGTCGTTGTTGTAACCATCGATGTAAACTGCTGAAGTGCATAAGTTATTTTTCTTCTGCCGGTTTTGGTCACTAAACAGATGCACTACCACCACTCTCTGGACTGGAGTTGGGCTGACCCTGGTCTCTCATGTGTTTTCATTTTTAAAAAAACATCTTGATTTTATCTAGATATGAGACACTTGAAATGGCAAGTGTAAAAAAGGCCAGTATGTCATTAAAGCACGATATGGCCTGATCATGTACTGTACCTGTACATCTGTGTAATGTTGGTGTGCCTATGCTAGGCAAAATATGACGATGAATATAAATCAAAACCTATATGCTGCAGATTATCTACAGTGGGTCTGTCATCAAGTTTAAACTTGATTTTTCTTTGAATCCGCTGAACCACTTCCTTTTTCACTTTCTCCCTCCTTCTGCTCCTCCTCCTTGCTGTTCCAAATGTACCACCTTCTCTCCCATTTGTCCCCCCCCAACCATCCCTACTTTTCCTCATTTGCTGATTCTCTTCTTTCCACTTGCTGCTTTATCCTCCTCAATCATACTCACAATGTTGTCCTCCTCACTTATCCTTCTTTACCACCTACACCTACACCTACATCTGCTTTTTTCCTGATCTATCAAGTGCTTTAAGGCTAGTTAATGATTAAACCTGTGTAGACTTCTAGATGCACTTAGTCTGGACTGTTATTGAGTGTCTTCAATGATACATACAGTACTACTTCTCATTTGCAAACATGAAGATGATAAACACAGGCAGCCTTCAAGTGTGCAGTTTTGGAAATGTTAAAAAAAACTTTCTCCTGACATATGGGGAGGAAAAAGAGGAATAATGATTTGAGGATGATATTTGTAAAAGAAGATGCACTTGGCTCTCGCTCAGAGCATGTTCATTCATTTACTATAACCATAGGGCGACCGAATGACTCAGAACAGGAGCGTCGCTGCTAAGTGGAACAGAGAAGTAGAGCAGCTGTGCGAAATTTACCTGCCACTTCCAATGTGGATCAGAAATTGCACTCACACCAGCAACCCCTGTCTGACAGTGGTTGAAAAAAAAATTGGGGAAACAGGAGGACAGAGTGTGCTGTGGCCATACAAATCACAGACAGTAAATTGAATGGAGGGCAGTGATGGAAATGGGAAATTGTTGCATTCTTTGAGACCTGCTGTGTTTGATAGACAAGGTTTCATGCTCTACTGAAGATGAAGCAATTGGTGTAACACAATGATTTATAGCTGCTGTAAGACTGACAGAAACCAAAAGAGTAACTAACTCTGATGGTCTTTGATGGCCACTGTAAACTATTTTATTCTTTATTATTAAGGAAACATTAAGTCATATTAGTTTTTTATATACACTACTGGTCAAAAGTTTTAGAACACCCCAATTTTTCAACAAATGAACAATTTAAGTTAAAAAAGAAATCATGGAATCAATTTATAAACCAAAATGTATTCTAAATTTTTGACTCATCAAAGTAGCCCCCTTTGGCAGATATAACAGCTGAACACACTCGTGGCATTCTTTCTACAATGGAAATCAAATATTCTTCAGAAAGTTCTTCCCAAGTCTGTTGCAGAAGTTCCCATAAATGTGTGGCACTTGTAGGTTGCTTTGCTTTCACTTTTCTGTCCAGTTCATCCCAAACCAGCTCAATGGGGTTTAAGTCTGGTGACTGTGCTGGCCACTCCAGGTTTTTAAGCTTACCATCTTGTTCTTTTTTCCTAAGGTAGTTCTGGCATAGCTTGGACTTATGTTTTGGGTCATTATCTTGCTGTAGGATGAACCCCTGACCAACTAGGCACATACCAGAGGGTACTGCATGGCGCTGCAAAATGCTGTGGTAGCCGTTTTGGGTCAGGGTGCCTTTCACTCTGTACAAATCACCGACCCTGGATCCAGCAAAACAGCCCCAGACCATCATGCTTCCTCCTCCATGTTTGAAAGTTAATGTCACACACTGAGGAACCATCCTTTCGCCTACTCAACGGCGTACAAAAATCCTACGTGATGAACCAAAGATTTCAAATTTTGATTCATCAGTCCATAACACCTTCTACCAGTCTTCAGTAGTCCATTGGCAGTGTTTCTTGGCCCAGGCAAGCCTCTTTTTCTTATTCTGACGTCTTAGCAATGGCTTTCTTGCTGCAACTTGACCTATCAAACCTGCAGCTCGAAGTCTTCTCTTTACAGTTGAAACTGAGACTTGCTTATTACGAACACTATTAAGCTGTGCTTGAAGCTGTTGTCCTGTGTGTTGTCCTATCACGCAAGCTGTTGACTCTCAGAAACTTGTCTTCTGATTCTGTTGTGGCTTTAGGTCTGCCAGACCTCTTCCTGTCAGAGTTCCCCCCAGTTTCTTTTGATGGTGAAGAATACTGTACTCACTGACACCTTGACTTTATTTGCAATTTCTCTGTAGGAAAGACCAACATTCTTAAGTGTTATGATGGTCTGTCTCTCTTCCATTGTTAATTGCCTTTTTCCCGCCATTTTTATAGCAACACACTAGTTTCTGCAGTACAATACTGTTCATATAATAATCACGAGGGTACGGTACCACAGTCTGTTCCAACAATACTTTTATACAAACAGAGGGGGTTGTAAGTAACCCAGACAAGTTGGAACACCTGTGGGAATTGGTATCACCAACTTTCAAAGCTTGATCAACCTCCATTGCTGCAGAACAGCTTTACATTGTTTACCCATTTCTTGTTCCCTGAAAAAGGCCTTTTTGTAAAATTCTGAAATGTTTCAGTTTTGGGTACTCTACTTTTTTTTTTAACCTCAGGAAGTTCACCACTTACCTTTGTACCATTTCAAGCTATTCATTGGACTTGAACTGCTAAAATTTCAATAAAAAACTAGAAAAATTGGGGTGTTCTAAAACTTTTGACCAGTAGTGTATATACAGAAGAAAGTTTTTGTGTGTCTCGAAATAGCCAGAATTCGTTTTGATGGAAATTTCATTTGCATTACATTACATTTCAGAGGCACATGTTTCTTATATAAAGAAAAGTGCTCTGGTTTTGGACCACACCCAAGGTGTATGTAGGTAGTCAGGGAGATAACATAAAATAAAAAATCGCAGGCCTTTGACACCAGATTTGGGGGTTTGTATCCTGAGGTTAGGTTTCTTTTTTTAAGATTTAAGATTTAAATATAATTTTAAGGGCTTTTATTGCCTTTATAATAGCTTGAGATTGCCAGGAAAGGGGGGAGAGAGAGAAGGGATGACAAGCAGCAAAAAGGTTGGATTTGAATCTGAGCGCTGCCAAGGACTCTGTACCAAGTGAGCTAGAGGTCGCCCCATGTGATTAGGTTTTAAAACACTTAAGTTAAGGTTAGGGAAAGTTTGTGGTTTTGATTAGATACTAATACAGTAAACACGCCATGCTATAAGTCACTGTTTGACTTTTTCAATATTAAACCAAGACTATGATCTTTCCCTAACCTTAAGGAAGAGGATATTGTATTATATTCGATGAGTGGATATTGTAGGTTAAACAAATGAAAGTCTTTCCTCTTTTCTTGTCAGATTATGTAAATGATTACATTTGCCAAACAATACGTTCAGCAAGATGGTTGCATACTTGAAATGTTGCTTTGACAGGTATGTTATTACCTGCTCTTCTTGCTTCAGCATTTTGATCATCCAGCCAATGGCAGACTTACTGTACATCATACTGCAATTATCAGAATCCATTCCTGAAATATTTTTAATCTTGCTGCCACTCCGATCCCTCCCTTGTGAAAACACAGTTCCCAGGGATCAAGTATTTTTACAGTAGCACTGAAGTTTGCCTCTGCATGCAATGACTCTTTCCCTCGCAGGGAGGCAGTGCTGTGTCATTCTCACACTGATGAGAGCCGCATACAGTCTACAAAAAGCCTGCATTTCAAAGAGTGATAACAGATTGCTAATATACAATATATAAAGTCTCACATAACAGCAATGCAGCTCATTTTACACAGACACTCCTCTTCATCTGTGCTAGGTTATCACAGAACAGGCCCATCAACATGATGTGCACTTTGGCCAGCAGTTCAAAGAACTGGCCTGGTCAATGTGAGACTAGAAGCATGGGGACATGCCACAGGTGAGCTAAAATGTCTGGTGTCTGGAAGAGGAAGCGTTGCGATGTCTGTGTTTGATCTGCATACTTTTATCTTTGGGTTTAGTGCCAAATTCTTCTTGAAAGTGAGACAGTAAAAACTACTTAAGAATCGTAAAAAAGATAATTTAGTGTACTGAATATGCACTGTATACATGCTGTAAATATTTGGATAAGACACAGACATAAAGATTCATGAAAAGGATATAAGTCAGACAGGTAGATAAAGGGGAATTGGAAAAAAAAAATAGACAGTTAGCTGGTCAGTAAGTCATTTAGACAGACAGTTATCCAGAAGGGACACACTTCATCATACAGAGACAGAAAGTCGAGACAGACATTCCGCTTCTACTGAAGAGACATCCGCCAGTTACTCAGATATGTATGACTGATTGACAGCATTATATAACTCTACACAGACAGACGCACTAACAATCCAGCATACAGACATGCTGATCTCCACACAGATAAACTCGCAAGACAGGCGAGAAAACACTGTGCATCCCAGATCAGTTCATTTTAAAGCTCCACAATCAGGCAGGCAGCAGCTGGGACTGGCCATCAGGGAGAGATGTCGGGCCACGCTGCCCCAATATATCCATGCAACATTAATATTTCAAAACTGTTTTTCTGGGAATTTATAGTCTGGCTATCTTGTGCTGTTGGCCTCCATCGCACACAGTCATGTAAATGAAGCAGTCAAGGTTCATGTCTTTGTGTAAGATAATGATTGTTCTCCATTTGCTGATGTATTTTAGAGTTTAAACTGCCACAAAGAAAGTTACAAGTTACTGTCGTTGGTGTAAAGACATAGCCATTGAATCCCAAAGCTGGTATCTGTGGTGTCTTTATATAAATATACAGACTGAAATGTAAACTTTAAAATGAAATGTTATGAGAGGGGATTTAAAATAGGGCTGCAACTAACAACCACTATTTTCCTTATCGATGAATCTGCTGATTATTTTCTCGATAAATAGTCAACATGAACTCTTATGTTAGGGTCAAATTTGACCCGTTTTCAAGTTCAGAGATGTTGGAACAAGGCTTCATGATATCCTCAGAAACAGCTATTCTAACATTGGTTAAATGTATAATATGTAACATTTCTGCATTAAAATTTCTAAACAGGATTAAACCTATGCTATATATTTTGTTCGAGTTTTGTACTTACAATATGCCAAGTTTTTCCAACAATTTTCAAACCCAGAGAAAGCTCTAATTATATTTGTGACAAGGGACGTTTCCTTTAGTCGCCTGTCAGTGGCGTCATATAACCTTTGACCCCTCTAGTGCTCTAACTTCCATCACAACCAAGGGGGTAAGCTTCGCTTCAGAACTTGAACCTCCTATGGCGCCATTTTGATGCTACAAAACGATCACGTTCCGTTACCATTCCACTGACTGCCATTCATTTTGACGTCACTTTGACAGTGAATAACTTTACATCTGAAGTGTTTAAAGACTCTATTTGTCCATTGTTTATTTCTAAGGAAATACAACAATGTGTAAAAGACGCCATTACCTTGTACCTCACATTATGGCTCCATAGCAGACGTTTTTGTAAAAATAGGCTAACGATTGTGTCACATAGTAGAGGAATTACCGTATAGTACAGGAGAAGCTCGCAGGCAGTTTCGACTTATATGAGCTAATTAGGTTTAATTAATAATGTTAACTAGCATTTTAGCCTGTTATCTCCTTACATATACCTACGTTCTCCGTCTCTGCAAGATTGGGAATGACTGAGATTTCTCTTGGCAAAGCTACCAGAAGACTTACAACTTTCAGACAGGTTGCTCACGTCACATTTACTTCGTCTCTCTCAGTTGGAGGCTGCGCAGTAACGCTCAGCGCTCACCAGAAAACTGAAACTTTGCAACACAGTAATACAGCAGAGACATTATTTATTGATATTGACTGGTTTCAATATCGCTCAATCCAACTTAACTTTAGGCATGTGTTGGTTGACAAGTAGCTAATCCTCATGCTTGGTGTATAACGTTAGCTAACCACAGTCAGCCCACAGCCAGCTAGCAGCCAGCCACTATTATTACAGCAATTCAAACCTGGCCAGCACTTAACTTCAGCACCGGTACTAAGGACGCTAACGGCAGTTTAATGAACCGTCAGGAAACAGACCATATCAGACCCCAGCCACCTGAGTAAGAACAGCGTCCATCCGTAACATTAAGTCTCCATTAGCTTTACTGGTGTCCATGCCGAAAATCTCCTCCCTGCCCAATTTCTCCCCTCTTCGTATTTAACTGTCTTTACAGTTAGCTAAATTAACCCGACAAAATGGGGGTTAGGCACCATAACGACTAGTTAAGATTACAAAAAGTGAAGGGGAGATGATCCCGGGCAGCTGGGAGTTCTTCTGCTTCTACACAACATTGGCCATCGGACCATTCGGACATCCCTACTCACACCCGTCTCCCAGCGTCGTTGAGTAACGTTACAACAAACCCTGTTCGCCCTGATGACATTGACGTGTGAAATAAATTGTGATAGTGTGGTTTTAGCAGCTGGCTGGCTAATGTTAGCTTGCTCACTCGTTAGCTAACTGGTCAGCTACCATTACAAATTGAATCAAGAAACAGGTTATTATGTTGGGGGAAACTGCAGCTATTTTATTAGTGACATGAATAAACGTTACTAAACGTAAACTTGAATGGGTAAACTCTTCCGTGAACAGATGCATTCTAATCAGCGATGGTGTTTAACAATAAAAACTACAACTCACATAGTTCCACAATGTCATCAAAAGTCTGTGTTTACCATCCATTGTTTTGATTGAGAGACCTATAGGCAAAACGTTACAAACGTTCTAAAAAACTATTGAATGATAATCATTGTTTTATTTACATTGAGTATTTTGGGCTGAGTTAAATCATAGGTCAATTTTGACCAGCTAACACAAACAATGTGTGTAGCTTGTGTAACACATTACAATGGTTAAAAAAGTGACAATTCCACAGAGCTCAATGGGGCCTGTTTGTCCAACCATCAGTAAAAACCCAAATAAATTAAATTTACTATGATGAAAATGACTTAAAAATTATCAAAAACTAATAGTCGATATATTAATAGTTGTCGTTTCAGCTCTAGCAGAAAACAATGAATGAAAGTCATATTTTAAGCCAAGCTCAATTAGTTATTAGAGGATTAGACTTTAATTGGAGTCTAAAACATAATCTCATCCTCTCAGATTAAGAACTTCGACGAGTATAGTCGCGTCAATATCTAAACATTGACAGGACAAAATATCATAGCCTACATGCAGTTCTGATCAGTGTGGTTGCGAATAAACAAGAGCTGCTATGTGCCGTGACGCGCGCGTGGACAGAGAGAGAGAGCGAAAAAGAGAGGGGGAGAGAGAGAGAGGGGGGGAGAGAGAGAGAGAGAGAGAGAGAGAAAATCAACCAGTCAGTATCCCAAAAACACAAGAAGCGCTGGCGATCTTCAATGAAATCCCCTCTTTGCTTCCGCCCTCCAAACTGACTTGGTCTCCGCGCAAACTTCCAGCAAACGTCCAGCATGAGCGGAAACAAACACCATGGATGTGCCACATGAGGCGGACCAGACCCACTGAAGCCACCCCTCAAAGTTTGCCTGTAGAGACCCCCGTGACACTGACTAAACAAGCAGACAACTTTACGCGTTTTTCTGCTTTCCTAATACTTTTTACTTGTCGCTTGATTGTTGGGATTGCTTGGATTCCGCGGTGTTTCTTTTATATGTTCAGCCGCGGAGACGTGTAGTTTTTCGGGGTGGTCCGCTACAAGGAAGGTGACATGCAGGTTCTCGGTTGGACCATAGTTCTCCTGTGCCAGTGGATCCTACGGAAGGTGAGTTTACTATCATCCTGAGAGGGAGGGAAAAAAAAACTAAAACTCTTTCATATATCCAACCATAGAGATGTGGGGTGCTGCGTTTGGAGAGAAACACCTGCCTTATCCTTTTATAGGGTCAGTTTCCTAGAAATCACTCCGCTGGGAAAAATAAAAATGATACGTGCACAATGTTTTTTTATCGGGTCACATAAAGTTTATTTTTACGGAATCAGACGCAGCAGGACCTGGAGATTTTAAATAGTTTAGTTATTTGCGGGATCTCCATAACATTTGTGTTCCCTGGATCTTGATTTGAAGTTGTTAAATATCTTCATGACAGCTGTTTAGACTACAAACAACCCGCAATAAGCGTATTTCTTTGTCTTATTTTGTTTTGTTAGTTTGAATAAACGGGTGTGGGACTTTTCCCCGATCTTCAAACGCGCAGATTTCTGCTGTCTGAGCGTTTCCCTTTTACTCCCAGTTAAGCAGCCCCACTTATCTATTTATCTATTTGCGCTGCCAGCAACTTCTTCTAATTTTTCTTCAGAAGTTGAAACACGCCCGTGGCTTGTTTTATTATCTCGTCATCGCTATGGCAAAGAGTGTGTACGCCTAGTTTGGCTCTGATGCTGCTGCAGCTGCTGATTATGTGTGGTTAAATGCGTGCGTGCGTGCGTGTATGTGTGCGCGCGCACACACTCATCGTTGGCTGTTGGCGCATTCGATTTGTTTTCCTGATTGCTTCACACTGACAGTACTAATGTAGTTAGTTATTATTATATATATATATATATATATATATATATATATATATATATACAGTACATATCCACACGTAATACAATACAACAGAGTACTATAGAAGGATGTCTCATACAGACCATCTGTACTCAGTATGTCTTTGGCCTCAGCAAGAAAATGAAAGAGAATAAAAACATGACCTTTCACCATGATTCTCCTCTTTTTCCTCTTCATCACCTCTGTCTCCTTCATTTTTCCTCCTGTTCCATTAGGGATCATCTCCCCCACATTGATTTCCATTAAAAACCACTTGCTGTGTCTTCAAATAAAGTTTAAAACATTAAATAAACGAGACTGTCAAACATTGTTGTGGTTTGACAAGACTTTTTAATCTTGCAATTTTCTTTTTCTACAAGGCCCTGAAAGTGTGGAACAAGTCTTAATAGCAGAGGAGCATCACTTGTTTAGTGTTAGACCTGTAAAGAGCTGAGGGGGCGGAGGAGTGGGGAACCTTCACTGTTCCGGCATTTTCTCCCAAAATATAGCGTGGGATTTTTTTTTTAAACACCCTGTTGGCTGCTGGCAGATTGGGGCTAGGTTGTATTATAACAGGTAATAACACCTACACTTCTTTTGGAGATTGAATACAAATCATTTCTTCTGCAAAGTGCTGTGCCTCTTCCGCATGCGAGTGGACTCCGGTTCAAGTATTAGGATCGACTTAGTATTAGATTATATCAGCCATGCTTTTCAGTAATGTGCCATTTGAAATTGTGTTGGATCGTTGTTGTTTTTTTTTTGTTGGTTTTTTGAGAAGTCAGGAAGGATGAGAGTCTTGTTTGTTCTGTATGCGGTGTAGTTGGCAGTGATTCGGCTGACATAATATGACATGTTACATCCTTGGGAGAACTATTAGCTTGAAGGATTAATAAGTGAAGAGGTAAAGGATGCAGTGAAGAAGTGAAGGCAGGTGAAACATTTGGTACACAGGGAGGAGAGGAGAGAGGAGTCAGAGAAAAAGAAATCAGCAGAGGGGAAGGAAGTAAAGGTAACATTAACCATCTCTTTAACTTAATTTAATGGTCTCTTGGATCAAACCCCAGCCTTAGTGGCCATTTACAGTAACTTAGAGGTCTGTTTAAGAACAAGTGCATAAGTGAGCATTTGCAAGAAGAATAGGAGGAGGAGACGGGGAGACAAAGTGGGGGAGGACGAAAATCCTCATGATACCTTCAAACTTTATCATTTATAATACATTTTTAACACATTTAAAATGTCAACTTATTTTATGGATTTTTTTTAAAATTTGTTTTGAAAAATTAATTGTTTTAACATACTCTGATAGGAGTGAGTGTCACATTATATATATATATATATATATATATATATATATATATATATATATTTGTATTTGTAAATCCTGCATATGATATCCAACTCTGCAATATTCACATTTTTTTCACCTCGTCTCATCTATAGTAACGGCACTACAAAAGAAGAAAAGATGTGTGAAAAGCTTCTTTGCTGTTTTATGCTCCCAGTTGGAACAATAGCATTAGCTGGCATCTCAACCTGACAAAATCCTCTTATCTCCCCCCATAAAACAACTAGCTACTGTATATACCCCAGGGATATTACCGCAACTGAGTCACTTTAATTTCATTATACTGTATATCCTACTTCCTTTGCAATCACATATATTCTCCATAGCTTTGCATTTCAGTCTCTGTCCCTGTAAAATGTGCATTAGCAATACAACCGTGTGTTTCCATGCCTCATGTTTGTGCCCTCGTTACACACTTATATTCACGACATTGTAAGGGAGAATTGTTTTTTGAGCCATCAAAACAGCAGGACACGTTGTTTTCCCACCACAGATTAAACCAGGTGGTTGGTGGTTTCCCTCCCACTTGCTGTCTTTTTGTCCATCCATCTGTCCGTCTGTGGATCATCTAAACTGTCAAACGGCCCAGTTTTAACAAGCAGGAGGCACCACTGGTCTGTAATCTGTGCAAATTATATTCTCTATTCATGAACGATTAGATATGTAATCTGTTGAAACATGACAGAAGCAATCACAATCACTGCTCTATCTATTGCCTCTGAAATTGTTCCCAGAGATCAAAGCATTCTTTAACTTTAAAAAAATAAATGGTACATATTCATCCTGTGTTTTAATGGATTCTAACATGGTTTGCTTAAGGTTAAGCAACGATCCATTTTTATTTAATTTGTTTTCTCCCCTTTCAACAGCCCTGTGCCCCATTTTTGACAACCCATTAGTTTTAAAATGAGTTATCACTTGCTTGGTGCAGTGAACAGTTCCACCTCAGGCTTTGTATTAGCCTTAAGGAGAGGGGAATTTAATTTAAATGTGTGAAGATGTCATATATTTTAGACTAATGTAAAATAAAACATTGTTATAAACGCGTGTATATTCTGCTTTGTACAAGCATCTGTCATCACTATTCAGGTTGTGGAGCTCATTTAGGACTGTTAACCTAAACATAATTGCACTTGATTATCTAAAACATTTAATTTTTATTTAAAGACGAAGTTGAGTATGTATAATATATGTATGTATGTATAACTGCATCATAATCACGCTACTATTCTGCAATTTCTAGATGATGCTGTTATAATAATGGAGACAAAGAGCAGGCTCAAGAATAAATACTATGGTGCCAAAATTCAATTACAAACAATGTCTGCACCCTCTGTTTGACTGACAGCTCGAGGATCCAAGAAAGGAGCATTATGTCTGAAATTATTGATAAGGCGATGGTATTATTTTTAAGGCACAAAGGAGGAGAAACCCAGAACATATTCACAGCTGCTGCTGCTGCTCTCTCAGCTGAACAGGCCAGTTATGGGTGTTTGGTTCTCTTCATGCATAGAAAATGCATTTAACACTTTTTTAATCAATCTCTGTAGTGATTTCAGAATGAATCCTCACCAGTAGTGTGGAAGTATTTGGATCATTTACTTAGGTAAAAGTAGCAGTGCACTGTAAAAAAAAAAAAAAAAACTCCATCTGAAGTTCGACTCCTGCATTAAAACTGTTACTTAAGTAAAAATATGTAAGTATTATTAGCAAAACACACACAATTATGCAGAAGAATTACCCCTGTGAGAATTATTCTATTATTGGATTATTATTACTGATACATTCATGTGTACGTATCATTTTACTGTTTTACTGTAGTTGGTTAAGGTAACCAATAGATACAATAGCTAATGGGTATCTATAACAATGCATCAGTGCCTGAGTTGGACCAAAAAAAGGTTCCAGTACCCTAACTCAGCAAGTGCATGACATGATGATCGAGTATAGTTGACTATTCGATGATTCGATATAAGGATCCTGAATCAACTACCAATCTCACAGTTGAATCGTCACAGCGTCTGTAAATGTGGTAATGAAATAGAGGATCATTCCATTCGGGCTAAATAGTGGTGCTGAAGGTCTGATTTCACATATTGTTTGGTTTCCCCAATAAATCATTATATATAGCCTATTTTGGTATAAATATCAGCCTATTAATAATACTGTTATTATAATAGATAAATAAATTGGATGAAAGGGTCCTCATATGGACAAAAATTAGAGGTGCCGGTACTTAGCATCATATTTTATAAACATATATTTTGTATATAAAACCTGAAACTGTAATGTTGTCGATAAAAAGCACAACAAAAGTAAAAGTATAAAGCAGTATGAAATGGAAATACCAAAGTAAAGTACCTCAAATGTGCACTACAGTAGAGTTTTTTTAAGTCCTATTTTTTTGTTGCTGCGAGAAAGACAAGAGAGGAGTAGCATGGCTTACCGGATGTACAGTGTGGGTATAATATAATGCCTGCCATTGCCGGATGGCAGGCTACCACGTTTACTAAAGTCCTGCGCTTCTTCACATTTCAACGTCTCTAACCGGCTCTTTTCTCGCCAGTCTGAAGCAGACCAGTTGTGTCAGAGGTTAAAATGCAGAGGCAGAGCATACTTCTTTGGGCAGACAGGAAACAGCTGGAAAGAGGGGCTGTGCTGTTTCCACTGCCTCACATGCAACTGGCTTTGGAACAAATTTTAGGGTTTAATCCTTAAACGTCTTAAAATCAAGATCCAAATTAGAATCAAAAAAGTTCCACAGTTTTATTGAAGGAGTATAATTATTTTAATTTTTTATTTTATTTTATTTTTACCATTTCAATCTACCAAATAACTGTACCTAAACATCCTCTGCCTCATTTTTTGGTAATGATTGTAAATGATTGTAAAGATTTAATTGGCGGGATTGCTGTGGACGAAGTACACAGTGATACACTGGTACGAGCTATACCTGCAGAAAGGTCTGGCTGAGCCCATACTTAGGGAAGAAAAAAACGCTCTGGGTTGTTTCTTTTTCTTTAAACCAATCACAAGCCCAGGATGCAGCAACGTTGCCCTTCGAAAACAGTGTTGTGATGGAAGCAGAAGGCGAGAAGATGCGGTGAAGTTGTGCTCTGAATCTGCAAATCATTGAGCAGAAGGTGGTACAGGTCTTTAATTGAGGCCCTGTGTACAAACAAAGTTATACTAACCAAAGTGAAATTATCTTTTGACTCTCTCGAAGTCTGTTACTTTTTTCAATTGACTTTTTAACAGTGCTTTACTTATCTTGTGAGGTATTTGCTCTCCTTTGATCTCTTTATACATAGTTATTTCTAAATAAATGCTTTTTTTAAATAGGACAAAGCACTTGCAGTGAGGAAATACAGGATTTTATAAAAAACAAGTTATTTTTCTGTTTAATTTTACAAACTAGCCTCCAGCTTTCATAAGAGTCTTTGATTTGGGTTGATTGGTTGTCAAAAGCCAGATGGTGGACTTTCACATAACTGCAAATAACATTGGCAATTGGTTGAAGCTTTTATTTTGGTGAGAAAAACATGGAAATCAGAGAAGCAGAAGTGGACAATATGAATAAAACACCTCCTTGTGTCTCGTCTGGGCTCTCGTGGTGTTCCAGAAAGCTCAAATTAATATAAAATGGTACAAAAATGTCTTTCATATAGTAATAGTTTATGGCATGATGGCAGTGATCAAATACAACAAAACGTGTTTAGTGATTTACTATCTTTACTGGCTGAATTAAAGGGGTGATAGAATGAAAAAATGATTTTACCTTGTCATAGTTGAATAATGACAGTTTGGTAGGTAAATAGGACATACATAGAACCTCAAAATCCCATTGACACCTCTTTCCTCAGCAAATCTAACAATTTGAAACTGACTCTAAAAACGGGTAAATCTCAACGAACCACCGAGTTGACGTCAACTCGGTGGTTCCTCCTTATTTGGCTCTAGTCTCTACCTTTGTCACGCCCCAACAGTTACATAGGCTACACCACTGATCTGAAAGCAGGTAGACTTCTGAATAGGTCAGAAATTGTATACATTGTTCGTCTGCTATTTTGTCACTAAATTCACTTCTGAGACTTTTTATGCGAGAAATTAACTATGTAGAGGTCAAATATGGGCTGTTTTACGAAAATTGATGGCTAATTGCAAATTTTGTCTGACTGTGTGTCGGAGTTCAGCAGGAGCTCAGCAGGCTAACGTGACAGCGGCCAGTGCTGCCTCGCCACCTGGCGTGTCCTCCTTCACAGACCCCGGCCCGCTGTGAGCTAGATGGATCTCCATCACGGCCAGCAGCCCACAGCGCTCCATACCCGCGCAAAGTCACCATTTCTGGGTTACTGGACTACCAAATGCCGAGGCCCTGACGGAGCTCCAGGGCCTGCAGCTTTACCCATAGGATCGAAGGGACACTAGCAGCTAACGAAACCCCTCAAATTCACAAAAATGCATTAAATTGAAATCGGACACAAGCGTTAGCTTTGTAAGAACTTAGGGTAGCTGTAATATAAGTGACGTGACGAAATTCAAACTGTAAACATACTATAGTTATGCTGGCAGCCGGCCAGCTCCGCGGAGCCCCGATCCCCAGTAGTCCAGTAACCCAGAAACGGTGACTTTGCCCTGGGTATGGAGCACAGCGGGCTGCCGCTGTCTCGTCAGACTGTGTGGAGCTCCTGAACTCCGACACGTCTTACCAAATTTGCAATTAGCCATCAATTTTTGTAAAACGGCCCGTATTTGAGCTTTATATTGTTGATTTCTTGCATAAAAAAGTCTTAGAAGTGAATTTAGTAACGAAACATTGCAGTGTCTGAAATATGAGACCTGCTGTCTTGTCTCCAATGTATGTGTATGTGGTCCACTCAACCAATCAGCGCACAGCTCATCTAAATATTCATGAGAACACCATATTTGGAAGAAAAGCTCTCGTTGCAAATAGGGCCAAAACACAGGGATGCATAAGGGCCCATAGAATAGCACCCAGGCCATTTTCAGCCCAACCAATGTTACATACTCTATTAGGAGCAGTGTTGTGCCTGAACGCGTTCATATTTTGGGTGAATGTGAACTGAACATACCGTATTACTGCCTGATGAACGTTACTGTGAACTCGTTCATTCTGGTGTCTGTGAACGGGACGCTCTCTCAGTTTAACTTTGTTAAATAGGGTGCCAGATTTCTATACAGCCTTCCAGGCGAAAACCTGGCTAAAACACACCGTAAACAGGCCTTAATATGTAGCGATAAAAACACCCAATCTGGCAACACCAGCCACCAGTGTCGCACCGCCGCATGTGTCATCAAAAGAAAAAGCAGCATGGAGGCGATAGCAGCATGGAGGCGATGAAGCAGCAAGGAGGAGTCGTATGATCATTTAAACGAGTTTTAAGGTTAAAGGTCGGTGAGGATGGAAAAAATCTTACATTTCTGTGCAAACTTTGCCCACCAGCTTTCAAAAAGAAAATCCGCACTTCAGTCACATCCACAGCAAACCTGAAACGGCGCATTGAACTGAAGCAACATATGGAAAAAAAGAACTATGAACTACTTCATTTTTGGAACTGTGAACTTAGTTCAACATTTTGAAGTATGAACTATGAACTGAACTAGTTCATTTTAAAATTTGTGAACTAGTTTATGTAGAAAGTGAACTTTCCCAACACTGATAAGGAGATCTTAAGGAACAGTGTGAAATACCCTATATAATCATTCTACCACCCCTTTAAGTCTTTGAATTTGTGTTCTGTGTCATTTTGAAATCAGTGGAACCAAATGAGAGAATGAACAAATTAAAAATGCTTCATTCATGGTGCCTTCATATAAAACTTGTCACATGTACTGAGGGGATGAAAATGAAATGAAATTATGCTGAAACCAAATGGCTGCACAGATTATGTTTGCATAGTTGAGAATCTCTAAACTCCATTCCTGGTAAACAAAGCCTAATCAAATATTGTTAAGTCAATGTTTTCACTTATGTGAATGCTAGTATTTTGAAGAGCTTGTTTGCCAATAAACTTGCAATAAAGCAACAACCTTTGTTGCATAATGTCAGTCATACCTTGGTGTGGTTTAAAGTTCATATCTTTAGAAGGCTATAAGTCACGCTTCAGCTGATGAATTTAAACGATGTGTTTATTCGATTGGGGAGAGAGGCTGAACGTTATGGGTTTACTACTAAAGAAATCTGTTGGGTTGTTAATGTTTTCTTAAAACCTTTCCCTTACTTAGATATGTAACTGCCAGCTTGGGTGGTGGAGGAGGAGGTGATGATGATGTTGTTGGTGGGCTGGGATGATAGAGAAACAGGAAGTCTGTGAAACTTCATGTATGCAATTTCACTGTTTGGCCACTATGTCCAATTTCCTTCAAAGCCCGTCACACTTCCTGGGGGGCATGCCACTCGATGACTCACTTCAGAAGAGTTAAAAATCTGCAACTTTAGCGTTTAGCTTAGCGCAGCGCCATTGCAACAATAAACAGCACTGGCTTGGCCGAATCAACCTCCCCAGCTCCCCCCTCTCGTCAAAAAATTGTCATGTCAGGTTTCAAATAAAACCAAGATGACGACGGTCAAATTACCAAACTCTAGGCTTCAAAACGGCAGTTCACAAACCAATGGGTGAATTCACTACTGCTACGTCCACTACTCACTTTTTGATAATTTTTCCTCATACTGACTCAACTTCTGTTTCCTCTGTATTCTCCATTTGCTCTCTCCCTCTTTCTGTCTCTCCTCTCTACGCAAGTGAAGGGTAGGAGGATGAGGGCAGAGCAGGCGAAGCACATATGGAGGTCCAGGTCAAGATAACCAAACCTGATCTGTCTTGAACTGAGCTCTACCCATACCGCAGAACACACACTCTCATAGCATTTTAATGCATCCTCGCCTGCCTCAATGGATGGGCTACCATTATTACTAGTACTGAGAATGACTCACCAAGCCTTATGGAGCGACTGTGGAAAATTGCTTCCTGAGAGGAGTTGTGGGGGGGGGCAAAAAAAAGGGAATGCACGAGGAGACGATAACGCCTGAAAAGGAATCAATTTGAAAATATTACTCATAATCTGTTTGCTGAAAATATATGTGGCACGGACGTGAATGTATAGAATGGAGCTGTGATAAAATGAATTATCCCAAAGCACAGGCATAAACACATATACAACCAAGAGGTAAAATTCAGGAATGCAGGGTACACAAGTACCCGATTGTTAATGTTGTCATGACCAAGGTGTGATAGACAAAGAGCTTATCTATTACACAGCAATTACCACTGGAGTACTACGACCATGATGGCAGACAGGAGAAAATGAACACTTAGCTGCAGCCGATAAAGGGACATTACAGCTGGGTGTGTCATGACACTGTAACTCTGTCTGATAAGAGGGCACACATCCATCACTGCAACGTGTCCTCCTGAACGGAGGGCAGGGGTTGCCAAACTTAAAGGGGACATATCATAAAAAAACTCTTTCAGTACTTGTGCACATACATTTGTGTTTCTGGAGTGCCTACCAACCAAGCAGCAACCTTCGGTGCTGAAACATTAAGCCAATGCAGAAGTGCCAAAAACTGCAATTCATGCTAATATGCTAAACTAAGATGGTGAACACAGTAAACATTATATCAGCATGTTAGCATTGTCATTGTTAGCATGTTGGCGTTAGCATTTACCTCATAGCACCACTGTTAGTACAGCCTTACAGCGCCACTAGGATGGCTGTAGATTCTTAGTCTTGTTAGACAACATTTAATATTTGAGAACCTTGGAGTTTGTATTTCTCAAAGTATGGCATTGGAAGTATATATCATTTTGGTATTGTACTGAAACTCAGGTATCATATACTAGTATTGAAAAGTTATTGTCAAACAAAACTAGTCTCGCATTGCCAGACCTACACCACAGATACATTCTGGGATAGGAGAATAAAACGCTGTGGGTTGTTTGCATTTCTTTAAACGATGCCTCTGCAAAATTGTCTCGGGAAAGAACTTGTTTTCCTGGAACATTTGTACCCCACAAAAAATAAATATTAAATTAACTGTGAACACAATATGGTAAAATTATACTCAAATTAGCTGGATACATGGTTAAATGTAATTTGCTCTTACCAGTATATCACCATGTGTACCTCGTTTATAGCAATCCTGCGCAATCCATCCCAAATCGTCACAGTTAGATAGTAAATGTCGTAAACATTTTTTTTGTAAATCTTTACAATCATTCAACCACATTTTCTCCAAAACTTGCCATTTTCAGTGTAGCTTGCTAGCTTAAAGTTTGTTGTTGTTGTCTTAAGCAAAGGGATTTTGAGAACGTAATTCCGTTGATCCAGACCAATATTTACCTAATGCAAAATTAATTTAAGCCTAAGTGACGAGTGGTAGACGACTTTTCACCCAAATGCAGAGGTGTATAGTCCAGGTGCCAGAAAGTAAAAATCCTGCCATGTTTTTGGATCTGCCTCTACATCTAGAACAGGTGTTTTCACTAACGAGCTCATCTACCTGGTAGAGGAGCTGGTTTAGTGATGGTTGGGACAGCTGCTGGACAGGATTTCTACTTTCTGGCACCTGGACTATACACCTCTGCCCAAATGTTATTTTTTTATAGTCAGGCAATTATTCTGGAAATGTACTTCCGTTGATTCAGACTAATCAAAACAAAGCTCTTTTTTTTTGAGACACAGTTTTTTGTTGTTTTGTTGAGTAATTAGTTTAGTTTGCCTGATTTTCCAGTGGGATTTTGTTGTTGTCGTCGTCCTCTTTTGCATGACTTAATAAATAAAGCAGCAGGGGCAGATTCTGGGTGTAAAGTGGTCAGCCCTACTTTGGATTGCTCTGCTGATGTTGCTCCACTTTGAGAGGTCCCCAGTCATCTGTGCTGTGAGCAGTGTGCTAATATCTCTCTCTCCCTCTTTCTCTCTCTTTTTCCTGGCTGCGAGGAGCAGAGTTGAGCTTTGGAAATAAATCACATCAGAATGGACGCTTGGCTCCTGATGATGGGCACTGTGTTTGTTTCATACATGCATGATGAGTAGCTCTGCTCTCGGCGGGGACCATCAGATATGGCATCACGCCGCTGCCTGTGGTCAATGTGTTGCCTAGTCTCTGCTCCCCCTTGGAGAAAACACACGCTGTGCTTCATACTTTTGCTATTTGATATAGCAGTGTGTATTCTGATGCGGTCACGTGTGTTTACTGGTGCAAGAGACAAGCATGAACGAAACATGGGCTCACACAGAGTGCTGAATTGTTGCAAAAAAAAGAAAACGACAGGTTGTGTATGTGTGTGTTGGTCTGTTGCCGTTTATGTGGACAATTTGTAATTACCTCTATATATGCTGTATATGTACGTGTTTGATTTATTTAGCTCTTTTCCAACACAATATTTGCATATGAGTGTAGTGCACATAGTTAAAAGGTATTAGACAGCCTTGGGTTTTCACAACGTCTTATAGGATTTTGTGCAGGTAATGAAATATTAAAGTGTAATCCGTGCGACACCAAATATCATAACTCATGGTGCAGACGGCAGAGAACGCGCAGGGTCAGCTCAGTGTGAGGACCCTGTCACAGATGGGACTGTGGAGGAGGGATTAGTTTTTATCATTTTTTAATATCTCCAGCATGGCTTGTAATGCATTAATTCAGACATGCATTAGATTTATTGGAGAACTGAGGCAGGGTGAGAGTAAAAAAATAGGTAACCCAGTTAGAATGGTGACCCCTCTGGTAAACCTCAGTATTTCACTGAACCTCAGCATCTTAATAAATAAAAAATCCTGCGGAAATCCGCTGCATATACAAGAATCTCAGGGATTGAATGTTTTTTTTTAAATAAGACATGCAATAATGGAGTCTTGCATTCTTGTTTGTCCTTTCAGGATTTCAGGAGCTACATGGGATGCATTATTGAGATGAAAGCAAGACAATACGCTTGTGCAAGCTGTGATTTGTTTTGGGAGTGTTTTCCCATGTCACAACTTTCTTTATATATATTGTTTCCTGGACTCGAGCTTAATGGAGAGTGGTCCGGAGATTTCAGGGGAGAAGCGAGTACACCATAGAACCATTTGGTCACAGATCCCTCGCACCTCTCTCAGTCTGTTTCTCTGTCTTTCTCACTGTCTTTCATCTTACACCTCTCTCACCTGCCACCTGCCTGTCAAAACCTTCACAATCGAGCCTCTATCTTTTACTCCGTCGCCCCAGTTCTCCTCTTGCATGCTCTTTCCACTTCCTCCTCTCTACCGCTCTCCCCGCCTTGATACTGGTCAAGTCCGGCCTGTAACTGCTTTTGTGTCTGATTAAAATGTAGCCCTGGAAAAAATTAAATATGTGAGAACTTCATTGTTTCAGCTTCCAGCTCCTTGTGCTCTCATAGTGGAGACAAGCTTTGCAGTTTTTTATTTTTCATCATTTTTTTTTCCCTCTTGTGGTTGTTTCTGGCTCCAGTCACCATGTTTGTCTCTGGGTGATTCTGGATCAAGACATGGCAGTTCTCGCTGCTGAATAATATAAAATCTCTGCTTGGTTTTTTAGTTAATTAGCCCAAGCAACGAAAGAAGCAGGGGGGATGGGGAGATTGATGGCAAGAGGGAAAGAGTGGTGTGAGCGGAGGCGGCAAGGGTAGACTTTCCCTCCTTTAACTTGGTCCAAGTTGGCCCAAAGGAGGTTGCTGGGGAGGGAGTCTAGGTCAGGGCTAAGGAAGGAGAGGATTGCAGAGCAAACTAAACTTGAGACTGTGTGGGCAAAAGATGAACTTCAGAAAATCGTCTCACATCTTAACTGCCCTTCACATTGGCAAATTTCATTACGCATGCAGAATTTTACATTGAATTTTGTCTTGTCAAAATGTGATTATAGATATGATAAATGCCATAAATGCATTGTGGATATCTTTAATGTAAATATGTCAATCATTAAAATGTTTAAAGGGCTTTCCATAAGAGACTGCCCTCATCAGATAAATGACAAGATTGGTTGTTTACTCTTTTTGTGGTCATGCAAGTTCACTGTTTTTCTTTTGGAATGAGTGACTGAAGTATTGGACGTTGTTTTAGCGCCTCTAAACATCTGAAGGAAGAGGGTGGGGTGGATAGTTAGATGAAGAAACTGTCTCCATGATCACTATCTCTCCATAATCCTAACCATTGACCTAGTGGTGAGATAGTGCTGACGAATGCTTGGCCATAATATAGTGTGTGCACAACGCGCATACACTTCTCTCATCTACAGCAGTTCACATTTTTGAAAACCATACATAATTACAAAGAAAATTAAAGCTGCGAGCAGCGATGGACAGGCCCTCGCGCCTCTGCGCGCGTCGGGGTTACCGGCGGACGCCGCTCCTTGTGACCGTGCATTTGCGCGGCGCTCAAACGCCGCAAATCGTCAACAATGAAAAGGGAACTCCCCGCCGGGTTCAACGATACCTCACTCAAGACTCTACGTCATATGGTTCATTAGCTGTGAAAAGGGGCGTGGCTAAAGCATAGGGGGCGTGTCAAACCATCGCCAATTAAAAAGGAACTCTCTGCTGAGTTCAATGATATCTCACACAAGGGTCTACATCAAACGGGTCATTAGTTATAAAAGGGGCGTGGCTTAAATATAGGGGGCGGGCAAATCCTGACCAATGAATGAGGAAGTCTCTGCTGAGTTCGTTGATACCTCACATAAAACTCTACCTTAGATGGGTCAGCATTTATGAAAGGGGGCGTGGCTTAAACATAGGGGGCGGGCCAATCCATCACCAATGAAGAAGGAATTCTCTGCTGAGTTCAATGATACCTCACACAAGGGTCTACATCAAACGGGTCATTAGTTATAAAAGGGGGCGTGGCTAAAGCTTAGGGGGCGGGCCAAACCATGACCAATTAAAAAGTATCTCTGTGCTGAGTTGAATGACACCTCACACAAGACTCTACCTTAAACGGTTCAAATGTTATCAAAGGGGGGCGTGAGTAAGTGGGCGTGGCCATATTATAGGGTGCGGCTCAGTATCACATGTAGACCCCACAGTCTGAGTTTTATGTAAATCGGATGATGTTTGTCATATAAGGCAGATTTCCTGGTGCCAGCGGGTGGCGCTATGACCAAATGTCAATTTTGGCCTGTAGGTGTCCTCACGCCTGGACCCTTGTCAATCGTGAGAAATTTCGGGCAGATACGACAACGTACACTCAAGTTACAACAACTTCTTTGTTCATCGCTAAACACTCAAAATGGCCGCCACGCCACGCCCCCACACCGCCTGACGAAAAGTTTTTCTTTTAATAACTTTTCATCCTTAAGGTGTTGAGATGGTACAGACCAAGTTTGAAGTCCATCGGATGAAATCTCTAGGAGGAGTTCGTTAAAGTATAGCACCTTGACTTTTAGGCCTACTTCCTGTTGCCACTAGGGGGCGCTATGACTTTAAGTAAATATCGGCCTTTATTTGTCCTCAGGGTTGGACTCTTATGAATCCTGAAAAGTTCCGAGGTAATCGGACAACGTACACTCGAGTTACACCCACTTCCTGTTTTGGCGGCGAAACACACAAAATCGCACTAATTTCGAACTTTGAAATCAAAATGGCGGACATGTTACATATGTGTACCAAGTTTCGTGAGTCTACGTCAAACACACTGCAGGGGCTCAATTTTCTTAACTTTCTAGGGGGCGCTAGCGAGCCATTTTTGGGCACCTATTCCCGAAACCCTTAAAATACGCAAATTTTCACCAGACTTGATGCGACCGCCAAATTTGGTGAGTTTTTGAATATGTTAAGCCCCTCAAAAAGCCAATTCATTTGACGGGAAAAAGAATAGAAAGAAAGAATAATTCCTTCAGTTTCAATAGGGCCTTCGCCGGCGCTCGGGCCCTAAATATTACTGAAAATGCGCTTCAGGTGTTTGGATAGATCAGGAGGCATTTTACAGTACAGTCCTCAAAAAGTCGCAGCATTCTTTGTGGCTTGTTGTGTTTTACACATTTCCATGAATCATGGATGTGTTGATGACATAAATGAGGAAATATTAGAGGACTTAAGGAGACGTGATGTTGAACTACAGCGGGATTGGACACTCCGGCGGAATCTGGTGAATCTGAAGTAATGCGCGATGCGCTCCTGACGGAGCGGGTGGACGGAGATGGAGTGGGGGGAAGAGGAAGGGGCACAACAGGTGCAGGTGGTGCGTTTGGAGGCCCACGCTCCATGGCTGCAGCAATCCTCTCCAGACTTGAGGAGATGCGCCCGAGAGGCCGCAGCAACATCGCCACCCAGCCAAGACGGGCATTTATTACTTTGCCGCATCCCGGACAGCTCCCGCTGGCGTCGCGCAGGCAACTACCGCCGTCATAATAGCAGTCCGCGCACGGAACAAGCGCGCCTGCTCTTAAAGGGAATGTGAGATGACGCTCTGATTGGTTATTATTTTCGTTACGCTACGCCAAACCACACCTAGCTACTTCAGACCAACCCATTTTAGATTTGTGTCCGAGATCGCCGCCCACAAAGCTACTTGGGTTTGGCGTTTCATACTTGCGTTTCAGATCGTTAAAATAGGGCCCTAAGTCCTTAAAGTCCTTAACCTTCACTTAGAGGTTGTATTAATTAATTAGTATTTTATATTTTGTCATTTTAGTTAAGAGGATTTGTTGGTTTTGTTTTAGCTGAAAAGGTTACCTCAACTATTCACTAAAACTGTCTTTTGAAAAGAATCTGTGGTGATTAAAATATAATGCAATGTAGTCTCTGAATTGTGTTTGATTTTAGATCTGCAATGCCTTCTCTATTTTTAATTCAAAAGTAGGGAGTGTTGCTCAGTTTAAATTCAAAATACAGCTCTGCTTGTCACCATAATATAAACCTCTTTTTTCAGGTTAGTGATTAGTTCAGACTTAATGTTTTCAAGATTATTATATCATGGCAAAAATGGAGCTTGTGAGATTTAGAAGAGAATAACATTACCTAAATTGTGAGGAATTAAAGTAACATTTAACATTTTAACTGACCTACTTTTTATTAAAGTAAATTTCATCACAAGTACTATTTCTTTAAAATAACAGTACTTTTACTTGAGTAAAAAATTCTTTCCACCTCTGCCAAAATCACAGCGTCACTATTTCAATGTAGCTTAAAATAACTTTTAACCTTTATATATCACCACAACTAGCTAGCTAAAACAACTCATCTCTTTTGAATCAAACCCAGTGTATGAAAATTCAGGTTATAACGCAAATTTAGACCTTGGCCTTAATAAACAAAGCTGGAACTGCAGTCTCCGTCACTCATTCTGACTCCCAGCTGGATCACACACGCTCATATAAAAAGAAATAGCTTTCTCTCTGTGTGTCCTGGTCAGAAAACCGCAGAAGGAACCAGTTCCCCAAAGCCCAGGTTCACTTTGCTCACCAGATGTCACCCTCCCCTCGGCCGACACTTGGACCAGACCCCAACCTGCATGTAGCGACATGACCAGTCAGTGACAGTGACATACTGTAATGCACCTAAATGCACCTTACAGACAGACAGAGAATGAGGGCTGGGAATTGACAGGCAGACTGAGACACACACATGCTGCACCAGCAAGAGGCTCTCTGTATGTTCAGCTGAGGAGAGTGTGAACAATGTAATGCAGCATTAAAGTGACCATTTGTAACTTTCAGTTTGTGTTGATTCTAGCGGCCACTTTGGACAAAAGCGGTAGTGTTTTTACTACACCTGCTGTCGTAAAGATCTTTTCGTTACGGTGCTGTATTACCCACAGTAGATTACTGAGTTAGCGTTACCGGGAGGTCACATAGTTGCGATGAATGTTTTGCTCAGACAGAAAATCATTCATTTACACTAAGAGAATAAGTTACAGATGCATTTTTGCATTTTAAGTGTTGCGTACAGTAACTTAGCCTACTCAGAATGTATCGTGAGCTAAACCTGGTATCACTGTCACTGTGTCACGAGCCAAATATTAAGAGTTTGTTGTAGCAAAGAACGTAATAATAACTTATATAGCGTATTTCATGAAACCCACGGATGTCGGACACTTTACACAAGTAACGTTACAGGGCGACAAGGGAAAAGAAAATAGTAGGCAAACACAAACACGGAGCAAAAGGAATAAAAACGTCAGTGCAAATTGGAAGGGGGATGTGATTTAATGTAGGCTGTACAACCACACGGTGCTTTGTAAAGTTATTTTATTAATGAAATAGACATATTACATACCTGAGGGAAAATTCGGGGTCAGTTGTTAGTAGTTGTTCTTCTTTAATTTCCTTTTCCTTTGATGGCCCTGTCCCAGTATCCACCATAACTACATCAGATAACTTCTAAAATAACATTAAAATACAATTAGGCCAATATAAAGAAATCTCCTTTTACCTGGCTCTGCTGGCTGGATACGCTAACACTGGCAAAGAAATCTGTGACCCGTCAGAATGTGTTACTGTAGCGCCGTCTACCTGCTGCAAATCATTCTGTGACTTTGCGGGAAAAATCGAACCCGGGCAGAGGCCTTACTAAAAACTATATAAAAATAGCGTTCTTTTCACTGTTAGTCTCGTTTGCTGTTACAAGTCATTTAAGACTATTGTATGAAATTTGACGAAGCTTCAGAAACATTAAACAGTTACATATAGTCACTTTAACAAGAAGGGCATCAGCAGAATCAGTGTAACCCCCTGACGGACCAACCGGTGGGAACGCTGATCAAATTCTTCTTCCTCTCCTTATGACTTTGGGCAGAGAAGTTGGCAACAGTATAACTTTAAACTCTTAGTGCATGTCTGCTGTAGAGAAATATGTTGCATGAGTGACTGCGTGAAGTTCAACTAACTACAGTTTAGGGATGAAAAGACAGTGATCCCTTGAATGAATCTGGTTAGTTTGCGAGCTCTATGATGCATTCAGCTCATCCAGTACACACTGTAGGACTTTAAAAGTCTTTATTTCTTTCATTTTTTTCATTTGTAACACACTTTTCAGTTATCAAACAATGTTTTATTTTCTATGTTTACTGAATTTAAAGTTTGAAATGAAACTCTGTGGGGTTTTTTCTACTACAAGATACAGATCCACTGTCACAATTACGTCCTTTATGCTTTTTTAAGAAAAAATAGCCGAAAGGGACCCATTTATATTTCATATTTTTGGTTTCATGGCGGTGTGCCCAGTCTGTTTTGACTGCTACTACTTTGTCTGCGTGGACAGACGTGATTTGAATATGGTTGTTTGTTTGTTTATTGTCTCCCCATTCCCATGCTGGCTCAACTGTCAATCAAACGTGGACATTGGCCTGCCCACTTAGAGGTTTGATGACTAGAGGAGAATTTCAGATGTTCTCCTAAATAGCTTTTCATTCCTTTTACTATCCTTTTACTATTCTTTATTCTTTACTTAGATTATCATTAGCTTCCACAACTTGGTGTCTCGTCCTTCAAGGGTCCATATCTTTCTTTCGCTAATAAAAACCAATACATTTGAAAATTACCTTGATATTGATTTTTGACTGCAAAAAGGAATGACTTTGGTGATTTTAAATGTCGACTTCCCTAGGGTGCAAGGTGGATAGCATGTTGTTTGGTCCACCACTTTGGTTCAGACTGAATATCTCGACAATAACTGGATGGATCACCATAGCATTATGTGCAGATATTCATGATGCCCAGATGATTAATCCTAATGACTTTGGCTTACTTCAACATGAGGTTGACATTTTGTGTTTTTTTTTTGACAACTCTTGGATGTATTGCAATGAAACTTAGTACTAAGTAATCATGATGGTGTTCCCTTAACTTTTTATCTAATCAGTAAACTATAGCATGCTAACATGCAAAACTAAGACGATGACAATGGTAAACGTTATGCCTGCTAAATATCAGCAGGTTAGCATTTTCAATGTGAGCATGCTAGCATTGTCAAAGTAGGCCTACAGAGCCGCTAGCGTCTTGTTTAATTCGCCCTTCTGTACCACTTCTACTACCTCCTCCTCTACTCCCCAGTGTTATCCTGACTCCTCTTGTTTTCCAGGTATTCATTTCCTTTATATTTTTTCTCTGTCACTTGATGTGGTTGTATGTTTTCTTGCAGTTGAGATAAGGAGGCCAGCATGATCTCATGTCTTGCTACATCAGACGGCAGAGTATTGAGGGGCCAGCATCGTGTCCTGGTGGCCTGCTGAGCCACATAAATCAAACACATGCACACACAAGGACAGAAAGAGAGAGATTAAAAAGATACCTGTGAAAGATTTACTACCTTGTTGCCTTGTAAAATATAACAGCCAAAAGGCTAAAAAAGAAATAAAAATAAAACATAATATTGTAGATATACGTACTTGTGCAGTAGTCGGGGATCAAAAATCCCTGTGTAGACCTTGAATGAGTAAACACTTGCTTCGAGAGCGACAAACACCCAGAATTTATGGCATAGTTTACTATCTGAACATCATTCTTGAGATGGACTTGATGACTTAACCTTAGAGTAATATTAAAAATGATGCGTCTAAAAATTTTGCTCCCACATTGTTGTGTGCCTCAAGGTTTATCACATCTTACAAAATCTCATCAGGCAAAGCAATTTGTATTTAACTGGATGTTCATTGTTTGGAGATTGCCACATCCACTAAATAGAGATTAAAATGAGATTTACAAATGAATTTTGCTGATAAATGTTTTTTGTAATTTTCTTGGATGTTTAATCCACAAGGTCAGTGCTTTACAGAAGCCCCCACCCTGTGTCACCCATATCAATTCTGTAATTCACATTCCTCCCCCACCATTTTTTTCATATTTGTATCAGATACACTTTTTGCTCCAGTTATTATCTTTTACATGACGTAGATTACAAAAGGCTTTGAGATTTAATGTGTTCTTAAATAGTTCGGTTTTAAACCATGCTTTTTGTACCCCTCCTACCAGCTACACCAAACACCTCTTGTGTCTTTATGCACATTGCCTCCACAATGATTTTTATTTTGGAAAGAATTGATTTTAATCTGTGATAACAAATGTTCTTTGTTGAGATATCAACCCACCCACCCATTTTCATTTACAATGTCTGATGTAGCAAAGATTAGATTCTGTTGCCAAATGGTTTAGTTAATGATTTCATTCTTGTTCTTCATTGACATTTCAAACCCCTGCGTGTCCTTTTCATCATAGAAAAGGAGATTGCAATATGTTACCAAATAATTTCGGACGTGTTTTGTGGATCAGACTAAATGTCATGTTAGATAAAGAGGTGTCAGTCCTTTAAGTCGCAGAGGTTTTCTACATGTACATGCAGTATTTGTGGATTTGTACAACACTATTGCTTGAAATCTACATTTTCTTTTTTACGGAATCAGAAAAATCTGGAAAATTATTTTGCATAACTTTACAATGCAATGCAGTTAGCAAAATATGCAATACATCTCTTTATTAATTCAGCAAAGTGGATGTTTGAGATGAGTATGAGACATGGGAATGTCAGTGTCAGTATGTGAAAACATTAGCATCATTTGTAGGATTGTACTACTAAACCTTATTTTGTAGGATGTAGATTAGAAAGTAATGCTAATGATTTAATATTAATATTTATGATTATTGACAATCACCCATTATGTTTAGGCTTTGCAAATATGCAATATATAGTTACAGTTAAACAAAACATTGCTGTTTTCTACATACTCCCTATGACACTTTTGAACTTAATTATTGATACATTTTTCAATTAGTTTTTATGCCTTTGCACCGGCGACAGTTTTTTTGTGATTGTTGCGGGCAAAAATCCTTGATTATGCGGCACATTTTCTTAAAAAATGCGATGGAATATGCAGGATATTTATGCAATTTTATGCGATGAAACTGCGGGAACTTGCAAAAACTGCAGTTTAATGAAAAAGAGAAAAAAAAAGTTATTCCCCCAACACCCTGCTTTTCGATTATGTTCACGTCGCGTAATTACGTCACTTCATAACGTTCCCATGTTAACAATGGAAAATGGCTGCTCTTGTGTGAAGTAAACGCAACATTTTTCAACTTTCTGCTAAGATATATGTGACTTTTTTGCAACGAAAATGCGGGGATTATGAAATCATGCAAGCCCCGCACATTTTGCGTGGCAATCAGCAATTTATGCGGCAAAAGTGCGGCATATTTGAAAAAATGCGGCCCCCGCATAAATATGCGGACTTGCGCATTAAATTATGCGATCGCATAATCACGTTTTTCTGGAGGGACTGGGCATTATGTTTTCGGGTTGTCCATCCGTCCCGTTCTCTTGAACGCGATACCTCAGGAACACTTTGAGGGAATTTCCTTAAATCTGGCACAAACGTCCACTTTGACTTAAGGATGAACTGATTGTGAAGATGATCTCAAAAAAACTGTATTTGGCCATAACTCAAGAATAAATACGCTAATTATGACAAAATACACTTAATACCCTTTATGAAATTTCTTTCAAATTATTTATATGGGTCTAGACAGACATGGATGTAAACTGCAACTTGACTGCTTGGCGAAGGCATACAACTGCAAGGTGGTGATTCTAGTTATTTTATAACAAGCTCACTACTTATTTTAATGAAAGGAGACATGAGAGAAAATGTTTTGTAGATTTCTGTAAAGTTGTGTTAAATGAGCTTGTCCTCATGAGTGGTTTCAATAATGTTATGCAGCAACTGGCTCCGCTGACAGTTCATTTAAATTCAGTCATTTTTTTCTCAGTTAGTTTTGTTAATGTTGGGTGCCGTGTTCCCGCTAAAGGAGTATTTTTTTCATTCATGGCATGCTGTTCAAACAAATGTATGATATATCTAAAATAGTTACTAAAATACAGTATTTTAAATCAAAACCTTTATTGGTAAAGGAACTCTGCATGTTGTCTTTGTGTGTTGTTATTATCTAAAATGCAAAATAACTAAAAGTAGTTTGGCACAAGAGGCTGTGATTAACAGTGGAGGAACATATAACCAATAAAGATAACAGTTTTCCTCCCCCCAGCAATACAGCTTTAGTACTAGTACTTTGTCATGTGTTCATAGGACATTTACTGTCTTATTTAGTATTTAGTAGCTTAGAAGTTTTGCCCAGGACTCAGAACCAAACGCTGTATTTTAAGAATGGAGCGTGATAACTTTTGGATATATCAATTTATTCTCAACATCCATGCTTCACTTAATTTAAAACTTTTTTGGGACGATCAATGAAGCATGTTGTACACACAGTAGCGTGAATTACATTTTAAATTGACTTTGTGTGGATTTGTTATAATTCTGGCTCTATCAAGAAAGCTCAATTTCAATCACAAGCTAATTGGGAAAGTCCAGGGGGCCTGTGAACAGCTTTTACAAGACCATGAACAAAAGTGTAAATAAAGAGTGGGCTGCTGGTTGTATTGACTTGAGGGTGTATTGGCAAAGCTAACCGAGTGTGTTTAGATTGGTGTGTTTGTGGGTTAATTTGCCCCTTGAGACCGAGCCAACTGTAATGAGTCGATCTGAAAAGCTCCGTCGTCCTTCCTTGTCACGTGTGAGTCCTCTGGAATGGGCAATAGTTCAGAAGTGTGAAAGGAAAGTTGCTGTCGACACTGTGGAGAAGACGTGATGACTCTTTACAGACAACAGAAAGTTTTAGATTCATATGTTTGCGGTTAAAAGAGGAGAGAGAACAATATTCTTTTCTCATCTCACTTTTGTAGCTCTGTGTCTTAACCTGTGATAGAAAGTAACATTCACTTAAGTAGTTAACAATTCAGAGGTACTTGTACTTCACTTCTATATTTTCTTGTATGCGTCTTCATATGTTTACTTCACATATAAGTATATAAATAAATATTGTACTTTCCATTCCACTACATTTATCTGACCGCTTACTCGTTAATGCAGATTACGATCTAAATGTGATGCAGAATTAAACGGTCAAAGTAGCCAACAGTACTGGATAGAATAACTAAATTAGCTTCACCTCGGCCAACATTTAAATGCTGTGCAAATGTTAATGCATGAGAAATAATCATCCAATGTTATAATATAAAACATTACCACTGTGAACAGGGACATTCTGCCTGCATTTGGTACTTTATGCTGTCAATAATACTTTTTTTTTATATACAGTTATTACAGTTTTAAATGCAGGATTTTTACATGTAATGGAGTATTTTTATCTTATTTATATTATTAAGTGTATTTTTTTATCATTTACTAAGGTAAAGGATCTGAATACTTCTTCCAACACTGGTCTTAACACCTTACCATCACCTTTAAAGGGTCAGTTCACTCTTCACAAAAACATATTTTATGTATGTAGAATATTTTCCCAGTTACCCATGGTGGTATGAAGCCATGCAACAAAATATGTGTGTGCGTGTGTGTGAGTGTGTGTGTGTGTGTGTGTGTGTGTGTGTGTGTGTGTGTGTGTGTGTGTGTTTATATATATATATATACACATATATTGTTGTACTGTTTGTGTTTACCAAAGAAATAGTAATTCAAAACATTGTTTCTGGAAAAAAAAACCTTTGGGTGACATTAGCTTCATTATGTTGTTTAGGTGAGAGACGTCTCAGCAGCAGAAATCAAATAACCTGGGTAAATAAAACCCAAAGTATTTGCATGGTTAAATCCCATCAGGACCAATTTTTGTGATTTGGGGAACTGACCCTAAATGAAATATCACATTTTAAGTGTAATTTTCAAATTGCATTCGTCACTCTAAATCAAAGTGTCGAGATGCTGAATGGCTGGTTGGTAGATTTTTGTTCATTGTGTAAGAAAAACATTGGGCATAGGTGTTTTTACAATGTGAATATCTTTCTTTCCATGCTTGGTGCAGTAAGGGCAGAAATCAGATTGCTAGAAGTCGGTGCTTGCTTTGCTGAAAGCTTCAGAGTGCAAGATGCATAATGTCATTACTGATTCAGTCAGCAGAGGGGGTTGTCAGGAAGGATGGAGGGGGTGGAGAAGGAAGAGGAGGAGGGTGCAAAAAAAAAGTCTCAGCTAAAATTAAAAAATGCCACAAAATGAAATAAAGATGAGTGCTCCACTGAGCCACAGACTGAATATAAAAGGCAAACCTGTGAAATATCCATGGTTGTTATGAGAGTTGAGCAGAATGCTAAGCTCCCAACTCTACCTGTAACCCACAATACCCGCGCTGATCCTGAGCCTGTTGATTTGTCCAATGGAGCAGTTTCCTGCTCACCTAGGCAACAAGAGACAGGAAGACATCGAAGGAAAGAGACCATCTCCCATATTTAATACAATTTGGTGTTATTTTTTCCCCGTCTGTAATGCCTTTATTATTGCAGATTAGCTTAGCGGTGAAAGGTATTGATTGTAAGCCAGAGCCCCAACTGGGGCTGAAGGGAAGGAAACAAAGATGGAGGGTCTGTACTGTTACCAGTAGGTGATTTGTAGCCTATGTGTTTAAAAAAAACTTGTTCTTTCCCCGTCTGTAAGGTGTCATTTTTCCAGTTTATTCCAACAGACTAAAGACAAAACAAGGACATCATTCTTTTGTTTAAGTTGAGTTGTGTTTTAAGTTAAGCGTGACATTAGACACACGTTCCATATTAATTTGGCATTCATAAACGTTCTACTGCTCATTTAATCCTACTTACTGAGGCCCACATGTACTACAGTACATTATGTAGTTCTTTCCTTTTCCTTATTTTTTCCTTTCTTTTAGTCCTGATCAAAAATAATGAATTGCAGAAAGGAAAAAAACTAGAAAGAAAAGATATATGGAGATGATGAGTGAGTGATTGTGTTTCTATTCTTAGCCATGCAGCGGGGAAGCAGGAATAATGATGCTTCCTGAACTTAATGCCTAGCACTCAAGGTCAGCCCTCCACTGATGCATTGTGGGCAAGGTGTCCTGGACTGCTGAGGAGCACTGCCAGACTGAGTTTGTTGTTGTTTTCTGTGACTTTGCCCCAGAATTCATCACTGTTCTTCCTGAAAGAATAACAGATACAATCACAGAACAAGCAATTTATTCAGCAGTGCAGCTCTGAAGGGAGAACTACCAGCACTTGTTCTGTGAGTTACACACCCCATTTCTCACAGTTTCTCCAAGTTATGCACCGATGATTTCATGCTAATGGAAAATTAATGTAAGAGAGGCAAAAAATGCAGGATCTTCAAAGAGACAGAGCAAATTAGGATATAACTACATGGCTACCTTTATTTATAGTTTTTTTTTTATTGAGAAAAAAAAAAAAGCTCCCATTGTAAGTAATTTGTTCAAGCAGCAATTACAAGTTATATTTACGTTTATAGTGGCGGCGCCCTCTAGTGGCCAAAAGTGGAGTCTAGTTGTCAAACAAACAGGACTTTCACTCGTGTCCCATTTGAAAATATAAGTAAAAAGCGAGTTTTTTTTTTTACTTTACGGAAAAACCAGAACTAGGCTAGATCATGTTCTGTGTCACATGGGTAACCGGAATACAAGTAACATAACATATGACCAGGATCTTTTTCTAAACTTAACTAAGTAGTTTTGGTGCCTAAACATGACCCAGCTGCTACTGTTTCACAATGTTAATGACGTGTTTGAAACCACAACGATTTTAAAACCGCGAATGACAGAAGAACATATGTTTGGATTGTTCACGGTCGACCGTTAAATGTAGAGTCTATGCAAACGTGGAAGTTATTCAGTCTTGAAGCACTAGTCTGAAAAGTCATGACAAAAATAACATTCACATAATGTTACGGCTTCTCTTGGACCTTCCCAGTCTGGATGTCAGCATGCTGTATGGACTAATTAAAAGAGGTAAGCGACATGTGGAGGCGGCTCGCCGGCGACTCCATGTCGGTCATTGTTCCTTGTCATTTAATAGAGATTTATAAAAGTGGAATTGATTTTATGGTGGAGAGGCTTGTGGCTTTTTCTTTCTGTTTTTTTACCAAAGTCTCAGCTTGTTTTTGTTAGAGTGAAAACAGCACAGGAAAGTTGTCGAGCCATCTTTTGAAACTGGACTAAATTTCATTGAAACGTTTTTTTCGATAATAACCTTTATTTTAATGGCAGTTAATGACTATATTTTCAACATGCAAAAGGTTTTACACAACCCCTTGGACAGATGTCTGAGCATATTTGCCTCCGCCTACAAGCTGGATTTCAGTATGCAAATGATGCCCTTTCTTTCTTGATTGATAAATTAGAAACAGGTTGTATTTGCACATCATTCCTTCCTTTAGTGTTTTTCTCACCTGTCTTGGAAGAGAAGACATAAAAAGACAAAGGAAAATAGAACTAAAAGAAAGGTTAAACAAAAGAGAAGAGGACTAAGACTGAGATGCCAATGCAAAGGAAGATGCAACCGAGAGGAAGGCTAAATGTTGACTAGAGGGAGGGAGAGTCAGCCTCAGCCAGAGTCTCACTTGCTTGGATCATTAATTTGTGTTCTAATTAGCAGGAATGCCACAGTCGGAATGTGACGCCTGCATAAGGACGAGGAGTGCACGCGTGTGTGTGTGTGTGTCTGTGACCTGCCCTGGCTGCAAGTCTCCTGGCTTGTTAGAAATGACAGATTGGCGCTCTCCTGCTCCCCCCACCCACCAGGTCCACCCCACTCCCCTACCCCACCCACCCATCTGCTCTGGAAGCATGCCAGATCGTTAAACCCGTCTTGTGTTTACACCGTGTGGGCGTTGGTGTGTGCGTGTGTCAGTCAGTTCAGTTTTGTCACTGTAGCTTGGGTTGGACCAGTGGGGGAGCTCAAGAAAATTCTAATCATGCTTTGTCATTCATCATTTTTTTGCTTCTGTGAATGCCAAGGCCCAGTTGCTTTTGTTTTTAAACACATAGTGTCCAAAACTGAGGCTGTGCTACATGGAACATAATGGAATTGACATCTTTCAGTAAATCAAGTTTGTTTGCCCAAGATGTACCTTACGAGTCCTTGGATTCAAACTTACAAGAGACCAGTTGCCAGTTGAGTGAAATTAGGAATCCAGCTGAAACTGGTTTCCCACCCACTAACTGTCAAAAGACCTCATAGGTCAGTATTCATTTCCTGAGTTTTCTCACTCATTGTGGATAAACTGCTTCAGCCAAGCTTTTCATCGGCTGTCACCTGATTTTTAAAGACCCAGACGGTGCAGTGAGCCATTGCCTCCCCAGGGCCTAAAAACATTAATTTAGATAGTGCCAATATCCAATCTTCCAATGTGTTTCTTCTGGACATATCTTTAAGGAAAAAAACGAGGGAGAGAAATGTATCAGTGTTGATATCCCTTGGTCAGTGACATCACATTTATAAAGGCTGTGCGTGTGCGTGGGCTCTGGCGTGTGCTTCAGTGTGTGTGTGTGTGTGTGTGTGTGTGTGTGTGTGTGTGTGTGTTTACTGAAGCTATTCCAGTAAAGCATCTAGCCAAGGGGCAGAGGAGAGCTGCCCTACCCAGTAATTGAACCACAGATCCTGCTGGACTATTAGTCACATGTCTTGGTCTGTCCAGAGCCTTTTATCGCTGTTGAATCAACACAAGCAGTGTGAATGAGTGCAGGTTACTAATACAAATGTAGCTATCATAGCAGTGCCACAATTTAACTTTCTATACAAATTTCGAAGTTATTTTGCAGAAGTCATACAAAGGAAGGGTTGGCTAATTTGTCAGTGAGACGTTATCGTTTATACCAAGGATAATTACGATTGTACTTATCTAGTTAATTACTAAGATCTGGGTACACAGAGACTTTGCTAAAAAGAAGCCAAATGAGGCAAGAAACGTGCACCCAGATGATTTGACGGGTTTTAAACTCATATTTACTTGAAAAGGAAGGTGAACAGTAAATATGTTACTCTTACCATTACAGTTCACAGATCAACTTCTTGGTCAAACTTTCTTTTTTAACCTTGCTTGTTTTAGCTGTGCACACAAACAGTTTTAATGTGTATTAAGGGATTATTATTAAAATGACTCACTTTTGGTTTTACCTCCAAATAAACTGGTTTAGATAATCTGGTTAATCTATTGGTTTGTCACCGTGTTCCCAGATCTTGGCAGCAGAGCTGGAATAGCCAAACCAGTATAACAGCCAATATTTGCCTATTGTAGATATATCTGTATCGTATATGTCGACTAATAAGTAAGAAAGAAACTGACGTTTGGAAATGCCAAAGATGTGTTTGAGGTGATTTAGAAGCATAGTTTGTCCAACAAGGAGCAAAGACAACTGTAAAATGTCCTGCTCAGTACATCACTTGATCACGATTTTATTATAACTCAATTAAAGGGATCCTTATCAAAATGTTTGTGTTAATGTAAAAAAGAAATACAGACGTATTTTTGGGGATTTGTTAAATTAAAAATATCAATATCGTATTGACCACAAAATTGCAGTTTTGGTTGTTCTTAGCAGCTAACTTGGTGAGTAAAATGCTATCAGAACGGAAACAATAACCAAAGCTACAAAGAAAGTTTTAATGAATACAAATGATCTTATATATCTCAGGTTGTGTTTGGCCATTGCATGCAATGTTGCATATCAGTTAGCAGGATGGCCTTATGGCATGGCATTATTGGATTTTTGGGATTTATGCATTAGTTGTTTGACAGATAAGTAATTTGCAATCAATTGATAATCGATTGATTGTTAGGGAGATTTTTTTTCTAATTCCAGTTTCCCAATTTTGAAAATTTGCAGATTATATTTGTTTTATACAGTATGTGTTATAAATTGATTATCTTTTGGTTTTGGACTGTTGATCAGACTAAACAAGCAATTTATAAAGGCATCGCCTTGTGTTTCAGGAAATGTTAATGGGCATTTTCACTATTTTGTGACATTTTATAGACAAACGATAAAACGTGAAAATAATCTGCAGATTAATCAGCAATGTAAAAATAATAAAAAAATCATAATTAGTTGCAGCCCTATTTGCATCACTGGATAAAGTAAATACATTTTCAGATATATGTAGGCTTCAGCATTAACACCAGATATGTTTATGATGCATGTGGGCATCTGCGATCAAGAATTGTGTGTGTGTGTATGTGTGTGTGTGTGTGTGTGTGTGTGTGTGTGTGTGTGTGTGTGTGTGTGTGAGTGACTGTCCCATCAGGTAGACAGGGAGAGAAAGAGGAATACTGCTGTCCTCAGTAATGTTTTCGGCCTGATGGAAAGACAGCAGGCAGGCAGACGAGTGAGAGGCCCAGAGAGATATAGGCCTACTAACACCAGTGGATAGCATGACACAAATAACCGCAGTGGACACAATTGTCTGTGGAAAGACAATCCTGTGTTCATTTCATTCATATCTACTCTGATATTGGGTCTCGGAGTGTGAAACCAAGTCGAATGATAGAAGGACACGTCTCTGGAGGAGGGCGAGCGAAGAGGAAAGAGAGAGGGAGGGAGAGTGTGAATGAATACTTGGGACAGTTCTGGATGAGCAGCAACATGACGGCTTCTCTCTCTCTTCTTTTTGTCTGTTCTGGCCTCTGTCGCTCTCTCAAACATTTTCATTACTGCTCTATTCGACTCATTTTCATCTGCAGAGAGGATTTTTTTATAAAGTCCAGGACACACTAAGCAGTCATTGGATCGTTAGGTTGCTATCTACAGTATACACCCAACCCCCATCTTGCAGCTCGTCCTGAGAATGAGAGCAGGGCCGCTGGTCAGCACTCTGGTTTTTTTGCGTCCAGATGGTGGATGTGAAAGATCCCAGTTAGGGGTCCCAATGCTGCGTCCTTGAAGCAGGGTGATTTATACACTGGCAAAGGCATCCAAAAGGCAGGAGAGGAGAAAACTTGCTATACATTGTGTGCTTGAATGTGTATGTGTTGTCTTATATTTATCTATCTTATCCATCGTGTTATTTCCAGCTCCTTTTAATCAAATTACTCTCACAAAATAAAGTGGAGCTAATCTTGTGCTTTCTATGCAAATGATACTGCAGGAACCTTGTCGCTTCAGTAGCAGTTGTGTGTTTTCGCGTGTGTGCCTAACCTTGAAGTGTAAGGTGAATGCTGTCGTGTCCTGCTGCCGGCATCTCTGAGGGGTTTTATTCATTGGCACCTCCCACTGTTTTCTCTCCAATTAACTCTGCCATCAGCCCCGGTGAAGACAGTGTGCCCCAAACCAGAGAGCCATGTATCCCCTCACAGGTTTGAGCTTTGCCCCCGATCAGCCCCACTCAGCTTAGGCCCCAAACACATGGAAATTGTCCTTCACAGCAGGGAAGAAGCAGACATGGAAACGCTTAGTCTTTTCATCTTTGTCTAATCATCCTATTACATCACAAAAGTCCGCTGACTCCCAAATCAGGTAGAGAGACTGGGAGTCCTGGACTCTGGCAGCAGGATGGAAGGAAAGTAGTCAGGAAGGACAAATGGAGGGATTGAATTAAGGATGAGGGGTTACTGAAATTAAGGAAGGAAGTATCAGGAGCTAGTCACAGACGTGCAGATGGGTGCAGGGAAATAAGGGAAGGAAGAATGCAAAGGTGAGGAAATGGAAGAAGAAAAAGGAATGCAAGAGGGATGAGGGATGAAAGGAATCAAGGAAGGAAAGATGGAGGAAGTTATCAGGTAGTAGAGTAACTCTAGTCATGTCTAGTCATGGGTGGAACAGTAAAGAAATAAAACCTGGAAAGACGGAATAAAGCAAAGAATAATATAGAGATGAGAGAAAAATCAAGTAAGTAAGGATGGAAGGAAGGGAAGTAGAAGTATGAAGTATGAAAGAAATTAAGGAACAATCAGAATTTGAAATTCTAGTTATAGATGAATGAAAGGATGGAGACTGCTGGAACATGAGATAAAGGAAGGAAGGAATGATGGGTCAATGAGAAAATGAATTTTCATAAAACAGCCCATATTTGACCTCTACATAGTTGATTTCTCACATAAAAAAGTATCAGAAGTGAATTTAGTAATTAAAAAGCAGACGAACAATGTATAACATTTACTAGATTCACTGAACTAGAATCAGAAGACTAAACTGTCAGTGGTGTAGCCTATGTAAATGTTGGGGCGTGACAAAGGTAGAGACTAACGCCAAATGAGGAGGAGCCACCGAGTTGACGTCAACTCGGTGGCTCCTCCTCATTTAGCGTTGAGATTTACCCGTTTTCAGAGGCAGTTTCAAATTGTTAGATTTGCAGAGGAAAGAGGTGTCAATGGGATTTTGAGGTTCTATGTATGTCCTGTTTACCCTCCACACTGTCGTTTTTCAACTATGACAAGGTAAAATCGGTTTTGCATTCTATCCCCCCTTTAACAGGTCAGTGGAAATGCAGCTATTTTCCCATCTTGACACTGCCAAGATGTAGATTGATTTCAGACCAGCAGAGTGATACAAGTAAACATGACATAAACAGGCTTAGCCAGTGATAATTTTTCAATTACAATTTGATGCTTTTTTAGCAGTCAAAAAATTCCAGGTTAACACCTCCCCCTAACATACATCGAGCAGCGTACTGTGGCACATGGAATGCAAAAAACTAGATATACTACGAACGATTGCACACAGCAAAGAGAGATGAGATTTTTTGTTGTTGTGATATTTAGCCAACACTGCTTTTTTTCAGTCAGTTACAGTCACGGAGAGGGTCACTGTTGTGAATCTGTTACAATCCATTCTGTTATAACGCTGAAGAAAGCCTCTCTCATCTATTTTAATTGGTATCATAAATTTGTATCATAAATTGTTACACTGTTTTCCTTTCTGAAGATGTATCTGTGTGAACCTACCAATCCTCCTTTTCCATGGATCCTCTTTCTTATCTATCTACTCTCACGTCATTGAAGTGAATGCAGCGATTGTTAGAAAATGTTTATATCCTTGTTTGTCTCATTTAACCTTTAGAACATTGTGAACTGAACCCTGCTTTGGGTCGCTTTGTTCTCCGAGATCTCGTGACTGCTTTAAGAATCAACTCACAGAGCTCAAGCCAGTAGCTAGGATGCGAACCACAAAACAATTGTGATCAGACTGTTACCTAACAGTCCTGGTAGCCTATGTGAAGGAGTGAAGGTCGACATATCGTTTTCTCTTATTGTAACAATCCAGAGCCAACATTGCCAACATTGCCTTTCACTGCTGTGTGCTCCTCTGAAACTCAGCCAGGTTGGCATTTTACTATTGTTCTGTCAACAAACGGCTAATATTTGTTAGGGTAAGTTACCTTTTGTCGGCCTTGTTTCTATATAGTTGGAGTATAGTTTCAGTTCTTTTTTTGACCAATGAGATGGAGGACGTGTGTGAAACCTTGAAAAAAACAGAGCCAGAGCCAGAGGTTTTTCAAACAAGCCAAATGCTGCTTAGCCTGTTCACTAACAAAGAGCAGGTTAGAACATCTTCATTGAGAAACACCAGAACAATCTAATAATCACTTGTTCGCATCGCGTCCAGTTAGGAAGAGGTGCCCTGACAAAATGACCTGGCGACACCGCTGCCCATTACCATAGTCACTCACTCATGTCAGCCGTGCACACGGCGAGAAATGAGATGAGAGGGAGAGACGGTGTCCTGCTGCCAGAGGAGCCGCAGTAAACTAAAAAGGGGTCTGTAAAGTCTTGTAAAATATACATTACATTTAGCTAGTCTGAGTTTGGGGACGAAGGCTCGTCCAGGGCCGGCACAGTTGACTCAGTCAATGCCCATCCATTCTGCCGGGACTGCATATGATAGTTAGAAAATTTGTAAAGGAAAGAAGTGTCAGGATGAACTCATAATTACAATTACGTTATGAATTAGGTGTTGGAAGGATAGAGGGATGGAGAAAAGGAATGATGCAGGAAATAAGGGACCAAAGAAGGGATGGAAGACAGATCAGAGATTGAATAAAGGAAGGATGAAGGTATTGAGGGGTAAAGGAAGAAAAACAAAGGCAGATTAAAGTTAAATGAAATGGGTTGTAGGCAGTGGGACCGCAGGTGGCTGTAAAAAAAAGGAAGCGAATGGAAGAAAAAAGAGCAGGTCTTTATTATGGTGAGTAACTTTGACACGCTCACGTTGCGCCCAGCGCCAGTCCATCCGTCATCCAGCTCTCCTACCGATGAGCTCTGGAAACAAATCTGAGGAAGCCGGCTTTATTTTGCCGCCTGGGTGACTTGTCGGAGTCGTCCCGTGTGTCCCTGTATCCCTTCCCAACTGACGTCTCCCAGGCTCAATTGCACCCGCTGGGAATCTCTGCCTCTCTTCTCCCTCCTTCTTTCCATCTCGTCTATTCACTATGCAGATAGTTTTTTTTACTTCTTCTTTTTTGCAAGTCCCCTGTGTTTATTTGATTCTTTATTTATCTCAAATGTTTTTGCTGTTTATCTGTTTGCAGAGCGTGTATATGCGCTTGATAAGTTGCAAAACACAGAGGGCATCAATCACTGTCACTTAGCTGCTCAACACTTCGCTCATGCTGCCAGAGCCCGAGTACCCTGCACCTCCTCCGAACCTGCTCAGTCTAACTTTGATGAATTTCAAGCTTGTTCAATACATAAATCTATGAGAGAGAAGGGGGGGGGGGGAGTTGTGGGTGATCAAGACAAGCGCTTTTGTGCTTTTGCAATCTGAGTCAGATATATGTTTACACGTTTACAAATGAGAAATCCAGTAGCGCGACGTCAGTTTTCATATTCCCCAGGCCCATGGCAGCCTGCTTGGCTGCGGCCCCCTCCACTTGCAGACTTCTGCAACAGTTATTTAGATGAATGATTAAAGTTAAGGCACAGCCAGCAAGAGTCTCACCACTCTTATTTAAGAAAGAATGGGATAGCTGTCATCTTTTGATGCATTGCCTGCCATCCCGCATGCAAACGAGAGACCCTCAATCCACCGATGCCTTCCTTCGTCCCTCACTTCCTCTCCGACGAGTCCCCAAAGAGTTGCCGAGGGTGATTGATCAGGTGCCGTGGCATCACTGGAGACATGTGGGAAGTCTGCCCACCCAGCCAGCCAGGCAAAAAACACTCCGGCATGCTGATCTGATGTGATCAGTAAGATAGGAGGAACAAGGGAGGACTCCTGCACACAGTTGATCTATCGTCACGGAAGTCTGGCTCCTGAGAGCAAAATCTTCTAATGACTTTTTAGATAAAGCATACTGCCGTTTGTATTCACTCCCTCCCTTGTCTACCTTTCAGCAGACGCCGTAGACAGATGTGAAGGAAGACATAATAGACGTGAGCTGTGTTTTCACAGTCCTGTTTTGTGACTGATTTTAAAAACTGATTATAGGGTAAGGGCAAGAGTACAATACTTTTCATTCAAGTTGCGGGACTGCAATTGATGAGAATCATGTAGTTCACCAAGACACAATTTGTGATTTCATTTTCAATTTTATTCATTTTTATTTTTAATTGTGTCTTTGTTTTATCAGTGATACTGATATAATGTTGATATTCTCCAGTAATACATCCAATACACATCGTGTTCTCATTGATTTGGCTGTGGCAGCATTGTTTAAACATACATCAATGAAAACTCCCACTCACAACACGATGCCCAATGTGTTGTAAGCACTGAATGCTTATTTGGCACTGATTCATATTCACTGGGAGAAAGTACAGTCCTTGGGGTTAATATCTTTCATAGCTCCATAATCCCACCATGTTTTACAAAAGGTGGTGTTAATAAGAGCGGTATAGTCTGTTTAGGGCAGTAAATCTACATGAGTTTATAGCCTTGTTTTATTGCGTTGTGCTATAGAGGCAGTTATCATTTCCTCCTCCATACTTTCAGTTTTTGGTTGTGGTTGTTCCTTTTAAATTAGTGATTCACAGCTCTACCATCCTAATTTAAACTGGAGTAGTTTACAGCTGTGTGTTACAGTTGGCAGAGTTTAAGGACCTTATCTGCCTTGTAAATAAAATTGCAATATTTTCCAAAAGAAATTTCCTTAAAGGACAATTCCGGTGCAAAATGAACCTAGGGGTTAATAACACATGATTACCGAGTCGACCATTCTCTGGGATCTGTTTTCATGCTAATCGAATGTGTCTCTAGCTTGAAACAAGCCACCGCAAACTGCTGATTAGCTTATAAAGCTATTCGTCGGGGCAGAGGGTAAAGTAAAAAGAAATCGCTATTTCTACACCACTAACAAGGCTCAAAATAGCACCACACTTCCACAGTAGCATAATGAGGGTCTCTACATGTAAACCGAAGCATTGAGAACTTTGTAAGTGTACAGACAGTTTATTAAAAAGATAGATTATGAAGACAGTAGCGTTCACGTATACAACCAGTCGAACGACGAACGCCAACGTGCAACCAGTAACATAGCACAAGCACGGCATTCGTCGTTTGACTGGTCATGGGACTGTTTTCACAAGATGGTGCCTGCTTGTATACGTGAACGCTACTGTCTTTATAATCTATCTTTTTAATAAACTGTACTGAAACTCTGTAAAGACAAATACAGTAAAACACGAAACCTTAAAGAACCTTAAAAGTGCCAAAGCAATGCAACAGAGATGGAAGGGTTTGTATTGCGACATATGTTGAATTTCTTACTGCACACCAGAACCGGGGATTTTTACATTTCCCTCTCAGTCCAATCATAGTGGCATCTGCAATATTTTGTAATATTGTCAGCATAGAACACATAAGCTGGCACACAATACCTTCATAAATCCTCTTATGTAGATGGGAGATGGCGGAGAGTACTATTTCACTTTCTTTCTTACTTTCTTTCTTTCTTACTTACTTTCTTTCTTTCTTTCTTTCTTTCTTTCTTCCTCAGTTGATGCTTGCTCCAATACTGGTACACAGCTTTATTGGCTGCATATGCTAGATGTTGGCCAAATGGAAAGTACTGTTTTTTCTTTATTGAAACCTTTGCTCATGATCAACCAGAATACTTTTTACATTTCGCCTGATATGTGGAAAAAGTACTTCATCCCTTCTTTAACTAAAAAATTATTTCAGAGCTGAGCTGGTAACTTTTCGAAACAATATTACAGATATTACTTCTCAAGAAACCACTGATTATTCTCTATGGGGTGAAGTGATTCTCATTTTTGTCTTATTGCACTCATAATCTCACTGTGTGTCGTATATATATAGTCTTTTTACCTTTTCTCTCTTTCTTTGCACTTTCCCCTCACATTGTCTTACAGACCTCTCTGCTTTCTCTACACTCATTCTCTTATTCGTTTTCTTCTTCTCCCTTATGTTATCTGTCTCGGCTCCATTTTCTTGCTCCCTGATACTCCCTGACTCAGTAGCTTTCATTTTCTTGATAATCCAGCGACACCACTGGACTGCGAAATCATTTTTAGTGCCTTTTCCTTTTCTTCTTTTTTCTCTCTCTCTCTCTCTCTCCATTTTCTTCTTACTGGTTTATCTTTTTTCCTCTTGGCTTTATTTTCCTTTTTGTAATTAAATGTCATTTTCAGTTCTCCCATTTTTGGGGGCCGAAGGAAATAAAGTTTCTTTATTATTATTATATGATCGTTGTCTGAGCCACAGTACCACACAACCAACACCTAAATATGTTTAAGTCAGCTTTCTCTGTCTTATTGGTCTCACAAATTAGTTCAATTTTTACAGCAGTTATGAGCACTTTGTAAAATTATGAAATGTCCTTTAACCAAACAGACAAAGGTTTGACTTCTATATCTAACGTGTCTGTTTTAGCTCTGTCCCAAGATCCAATTCAGCTCCCAGTCGTGGTGGCCCAGACATTCTATGGTCCTATAACATTTCTAGGGGGATCCTGCCATGTTCATAAGGCAGATGGGATTTGAAACCCCTGGGATAAGACCTATGGGTCTGCCCCAAGCTGCTACAGGGAAGCATCAATGGTGTTACAACTGTAAATCCCCAAAGCACCTTAACTGGCTTCTTTCAATGCAAGTAGCAGCACATGTACTCCATGCTCCTTCTGCAGGTCTTAGGTCGTTAGCCCTCACCCCAAAGGTGAGTCCAGACACTGTGCGATGTTCTGCCAACTCCAACATTGAAATATGTTTTCTTTATTTGACTAACTGTTGCAGATGTCCTGCTGCTTGATTCTGTTTATTCACCTGTTTTAGACCTGCCTGTCTGTTGCCAACTGAAGTTTCTTTCACGTCTGGAAGTCTGGAACCCACTTTAGCAGACACTGCAATGTCAGCCACATGTATTCGCTAATTAAAAAAATTATTTTGCACTTAGCGACATATATGCGTTGACATTGGCAAGATCACAAATCTGATTGCAATCTGTCCTGGTTTTTACGGACTACATGCAAATTGAGGTTGGCCCTACTCCAGCCCAGAGTATGGTGGTAATGCACCTGAAGCTGTTTGGTAACTGCCAAAAACTCTGGAAGAATGAAAACTTAAACAAAAAATTGCTATAACAACAATAACAATAATCAGTAAGCTCTTGCAACAACTGTCCATCAACAAACTTAAAGACACATGTGAATCACATTTATTGACTATGAGCCGCAGACAAAAGCTTTTTCATCATTACAGGCTTTCAGTCATGCTGCTTCCTGTGGATGGTGCAACAATCTACCTGTTGATCTTACAACCTATCTTACCTTCAATTGTCACCAAGACTGCAAGATACCTGAACTCCTTCACTCGGGGGCAGCAGTACATTGACTTGGAGGTGCTGACCCTCATCTCATTCACTTCACACTTAGCTGTAAAAAACTGCTCCAGCGTGCACCGGACGCCAGAGACCAGTGAAACTAACAGAACTACATCATGAAGAAAAAGCAAAGATGATGTCCTGTGGAGATTTCCCTAAATAATGACTCTTATTCCCATGTGTAGTCACTGTAAGGCATTCTGGGTCTCAGTATTATCTACTCTGGTGGAAGAAGTACTCAGATATTTTACTTAAGTAAAAGTAGCAATACAGTATACCACATTCTAGAAATACTCAGTTACAAGTAACAGTTCTGTATTCAAAATGTTGCAAAGTACAAAAGTATTACCATCAAAATATACATTAAAGCTATAGTGCAACTTTTACACATAAATAAATGTCTGTTGCATTCAAGACCTTGGAGTTCACATAATTCTGATTAAGCCTATTACCACCAGGAAAAGCTCTCTATATTTCTCAGTATACTGGAGTTCTGGTGTTTGGTGTCTGTGGAAACAGAGGCGTGAGACAAAAGTTCCATACTACAGCTTTAAAGTACTAAAAGTACTCAATACGGTATTAACAATAAACAAAACAATATTTATTTTATTACAGGATTCTCATTATTGATGCATTATCATGTTAATCACTTTAATGTTGCCTTTAGTAAGGTGGAGCTAATTTAATTACTTTATATAATGCTGGCTAGTTTAATCTATAATAATACATAATCATTTATTAGTTGATTATATTTTGTATTGATAATATGATACAATTGACTGATGATATGATATATGCAGAATAGCTAGTAACTAATGTTGTCAAATTAATACAGTGGAATAAAAAGTATAAATTAGCATAAAATGGAAATACTCAAGTCAAGTACAAGTACCTAAAAAGTGTATTTAAGTACAGTACTAAGGTAAATGTACTTAGTTAGTTTCCACCACTGAATATCTAAGTACCCGAAATAGTAACGGGATAGCTGAAATGAAAGTCCTTGAATGTTAAGGGTCTTACAACACAACTCATACCTCAGTATCAATGGTGTAATTAAAAAAAATGTCATCTTTCAAGTTCAGAACAACAGTAAGATAACTTTTTTTACTAAAAGATATTTAGCTTTCCACCAGCAGCTTGAACAGCTTTATGGCATTTAGGAGCATTTAAGGTAAACATTGACTTCAAAGTAAACACTGATTGGTATTCAACTTCTCATCCTGGAGTCCTCTTACTGCTTATAAATAGTTTGCGGCCTCTCTTCCTCCTCTAGAGGAACTATGAGGTACACCTGAAAAACAAATCACAACTTTAAATCCCAAGAATCAGTAAATGGTAAAAACAGAAAGTAAAAAAAAATAAATAATAGTAGCTGGCATGAGAGCCTGTGGTTTGTAGTGCGGTGGGAGTGGAGCTGTACATTAGACTCTTCTCTGTGACAGCAGATCAATGCAGCCTGGAGCACGTATAGAAATGAATTGATTGTCACCAATAAAACTCCAATTAAACAAAGGAACAAGCCCGGGAGAGAGCTCAGAGACAAGCAGCTCTCATTTTCTCATCAGTCCTTCGGGGGAAGGATGGGAGGGCGGGAGGCAGGAGAGGGAGTCGGATGTGTGCTTGGGGAGCCGGTGAGCGAGGTCCATTTCCTCTGAATACTCGCGCTATCAAGGAGGTGTGGAAGTTATGGATGAAGCGAGAGAGAACAAACTGCCGACGGAGGATCAGATACCCGATAGACAGAGAGAGTGGGAAAGAAAGGTAGAGCAGAGATGATACCATTGATCCTTCCTTAATGACGCAAAGAGATCTTAATTGTGGTGGCATGTGATATATCAGGTTTCAGCAGTCAATTCTAGAGCTCATCTGACCTATTCCTTACATAATAAGTTAGTGTGAAGCCCTTTACCGTGCAGTCTATCCTTCACTTTCTCTCTTGAATACCTTCTCTATCTGCCAGTATGTGTGTCTTTTTTTCTGTCACTCAGTCTGAGCTACACTCATAATCTCCTTATTGAACAATTCCTACATTTCATTCTTGCATGTACTTGCAGGTAGGTTATAGGCTTCTCGTGTAAGTCGCAACTAAAGTGGCTTTTTTGCCTATATGAACCTCCAAATGAAGTTATAGATGATTAATGTTCCCCATTCCTAGAAAATGTACAAGATCTCCTTACTCTCTCCTCTCCTCATCTCACTTCTCCGCTAATATCATTTTCTTCACTATCTCACTCTATCTCCCAAGCTCTGTAATTTGATTGTTCTTCCTATGATTGTGCTGTTATTGAGTTGCTTGTATCATACATATGTATAAGTCCACTACAATACTTATTCCATCTTCTGCTATGATTTCCCCCAGCATCCTACCAAACAGGAATCTCATTCCTAAATGGAGGAAACACTAATGCCGTGTTGACGCGTGTAAAGCTTCACTATGTGGGGAACTTTGCAGGGAACCCATAACAAACCCCCCAAGTCAAGCTTTCTCAGATCTTTACTTTAAAATAATTTCTAGTCGGTGGCCGGTTAGCTCAGTTGGTAGAGCAGGCACACATATATTGTGGTTAATTCCTCAACGCAGAAGATCCAGGTTTGAGTCCAACTTGTGACGGTTAGCTGCATGTCTTCCCCATCTCTCGCTCCCCTTTCATGTCTGAGCTGTCCTATCATTAAAGGCGGAACTACCCATGAAAATAATCTTTGAAAAATAATTTCTAGTGGGCTGAATAGGTTGAGTAGGTTCTTTTGGGGAGCATGACAGTTACACTTATGTTTCCTGTAAAGCTAAATTTTAACCAACAATTTCCTATTCTCACAGTACATTTTTCCTTATCATATTCAGATTAGCCATGCTAGTGCCGTGGCTCTAGTGATGGCAATGTCATTCATGGTCCCCAGAGGATGAATCCTAACTTTCATGATCCCCTGACCCTTCCTCTAGCAAAACCATGAGATCACTTTTGTGGTTTTGTGTCTCGACGACCCCTTGGTATAAGTTGTAATAACTTTCATGACCCTCTGACTTTTTATATAGAGCCATCATGATCTTTTTATTCATCCAATAATTTGGTTTATGACCAAATACCTGCAAAACTAATGACATTTCCATCAGCCTCAGCTGTACTTGTGTTTAGTGCCAATTAGCAAATACCAGGGTTGCTAACATGCAAAACAAAGATGGTAAACATGGTAAACATTATACCTGCTAGACATAAGGATTTTAGCATTGTCATTGTGAGCCTGTTAGCATGCTGACCTTAACATTTTTGGTAGTACAGCTTCACAGAAACAGTCAACATAAATAACTCAACCAGAGGCAAAACATTCTTAAAAGACACATAAGGTTTGGTTCATATCACTGTTATTACAAAATATACTTAATCATAGATAGAAAGATGTACTTTTTCCCTAATACTTATTATTATTGCATGCTTACAATTGAACAAAATGTGATACGCATCTCCCAGATGGTTATCATTGCAGACCATCTGTTTCCTTTTAAGCCTCTATATCTGACAGTGATCTTTGGGATTCTGGCACTAACCCTGAAATTACACATAGTCTGTCTGTAATTTCTGTTTTTATGCTGTCTGTGTTTATTTTTTTTTGTATTTAGCTTCAGCATCTCTTCATCACCCCAGCAACATCCTTCCGTCACTGTACCCAAACTGAATAGAGGCTGAGGAGGAAGGAAAGCGTGAAGCTGTATTTTCAAACCGTCAATCTCTCTCTGGTTGCCGCAGCCTGATGTGACCTTATAGCAAACATCCGCGGTTCTGCAAAAAGTCTATAGCTTATGGATTTCATGTCAAGAGAAAATATCTGATATTTCTTCTAACAAATCCTCACCCTTTAAATAGATTTACTGTCCAGCACAAAAAAAAATTATATTTATGCTAATACAAAGTCCATCTATTCATTGGTTTCCGTTGGAATTTTATTACTTTTTGTGCCACAGAAGAAAAAGCCCTCTTTCTACACTCATCTTTTTCCACTCAATCGATGTTTGTTAAAGTTGCTGACTGTGTACAGTTTCTCTTCCCCCCTCAGAAAGACCCGCACCGATCTCCCCATCATAAAATCATTTTTGAGCTTCATACAGTTGACCCTGAAGGTTAGGTTGAGGTTCCTAGCGTGATGTTGCGGCTGAAGATGGTTAAGTATTATGATGATGGTGCTAGTTCGAGGTTGGTGCCATCAGCAAGAGAAATGATTAGGACTGCACTAGCAGTGTTAGCCTGACAGATGGCAACACATGGAGCTAGCTGACAGCACTGCTGACAGCGCATTCAAAGGAAGTCCCCATCTCGCATGCACTGTACACACTGTTTGTTGCTGTATGTATGCTGGTGTTTTTCTGCCATCAACTGTAGCTTATTCCTGCCTGTCAGCGTCAAAGTCGGCTCACATCACCAATTCACCAGCTTAAAATTGTAAGACTACTGCATAGGCCTCCTGTCATGATACCAAAGGGAATCGGGGTTTGTTAAAAATCTTCACTGGGTGATTATCCCATTAGTCGATATACACAACGTTCCACTTCCAGGATTGCTCCAGTGCCGCAAGGAAATTCCGTCGGATGTCCCTCTTTTCGGTTGGATGTCCGTTACCTTCCACTTTCTTTGTGTTGGAATTTTAAATTCCAGTGAATTTATGAGGACTATGGTTAACTGCTCCTCAGATCTCTGCAGGGCAAATCCAGACAGCTAGCTAGACTATCTGTCCAATCTGAGTTTTCTGTTGTTATTATTATTCTGTTTCTATATTTCAGCGGCAGCGTGGCTTTGTCCGGCGTTTAGCGCCGCCCATGACAATTGTCATTGGTTTAAAGAAATGCCAATATACCAGAACACATTTTTCTCCCATCCCGGAATGCTGTGTGAACTAGCCAGACCCTCCTCTGCAGCGCTGTGGAGATCTGGCAATGCAAGACTATTATCCCAGTCAATGGTCATTTATCAACACCTGTCTATTTTTGGTAATTCATTCCTGCAGTGGTCAATAAACTTCCAGTTATTTTCCACTCAATCAATTTACTTAGAAATCAGCTCTGCGGGCATGTTAATAAATGGCCAACAGACATAGATACATTAATTGAATGACTGAATACATTAGGGGCTGTATTGAGTGCTGCACTGTTGCCTCAGTGAATAGCAATATGGAGTTATTATTAGGTTCAGTGATTGATGAAAAATGAGGAGCGCTTTGGCACAAACCTGTCGGCTCCACTGCCCTGGATAGGAGTGAAGGGAGAGGGAAACTGTCCTTGCATGAGAAGACACAAAGATCCTTTACTTGTTTTAAAATGATGTTTTCATTAATGCTTTTGGTTTGTTTATCCACTACAACATTTTAAAACTCTATCCAAATGCATCCTCAGGGGAAGCACATGTAACCCCTCCAAATAGCTGTAATACTTGTCGCTGTCACTTCATGACAGTGCCGAGCTTGAAGTATGCATGCGATGCGAATGTGTCTGTGTGCTCCAGTGTGTGTGTTTTAAAGTGTGTTCATATAATGCATATATGGATGTGGAGCGTGGCAGTGATGTGATTGATGAGACATGAAAGAGAGCAGGGGAAGATTTCCAGTCAATCAGCTCAGTAAATAACCACCTAGGCTGTGGATTAAAGGCAGAAAGCTGTCTGAACTAACAAAGGCTCACATCCATTACCTCACGTGCAGAGTTGTTTTTCTCTCCGGAGCAACACTGACAACAAATTAAAGTGTGTTAACAAAAATAGATGTTTTTGTTTTCTTGAATTCAAGAGATGAAACATAACAACATCTAACAACTTGGATGCTCGCGGAAATAAAAAATCATGTGAGGTAAAAAGATCTCTGCAGAGGAGTGACCTATACAACACTTCAGATTATGAAAATGTGTGTAAAATGAAATGGGACATAATGGAATCTTTTCTGAATATTAGATTTTGTCCAGACTGTTTCAAGATTGGATGTAATGTAAAATTCCTGAATAATTCAGCCTCTCTGACCTCTTCAGCATGGCTAAGAGGTTGCAGGTTGTTGGTTCAACTCCCAGTACTGAGAGCAGTATATTCTGGCTTTACATCAGCAACCGAAAGGGCTGGTATTAGATCTCCTGTATGGTGCCCACTATTTTATATTAAGAGCCCTTGAGCACGATGCAGAACCCTTTAACTGCTCCATTACTGCACTGTGGCTGATGCTGGGTAGACATTGTAAGGATTAAGACAGATTTGAATCCCAAATTGGTTACCCTCAACCCGGTAACCAACCGGGCTAAATTCCAGCCAGGTCAGTTGTCGTTTGACGTTAATTTTGCATCCTGACAGCTGATCAATTTCCTAAACAACCAGCGATCTGGCTTTTGAACATTCGGATTTTGGTCAGCTGTTTTACAGTTTGACCACTTCTGCAATTTGATTTCCTACATGGCTGCTGTCAAATATCCATTTTAATCTATAGCCAGCTCGTTTTAACAGTAGTAGAGGTGTATTTTAGAAGTTGTGGATAACTGTAGTCTTAACAAAATGTAGTATGTTTTGTTTGTGCTGATTAAGCTAATACAACTGATGCTTTTTCTCCTGGAGAATACGTGAAAATTAAATAAATAATAAATAATATATAAAAAATAAATTTAAATAAAGTTTTTTTCTTCTCTGTTTTTCTTTTCTTCAGGTCCAAGGGTTGGAGAAGCAGGTGGAGTTCTCAGACCTGGGCCCAGTGGGGTCTGTGATGAAGACTCTTCCATATGGCATGGGTGGAGGCACAGTGGGAGGAACAACAGGGGGGGTTGTTAAGCCTCCATACCAAACACGTATCTTCTCCACTTCCATCGACCAGACACCCATGAAATCCAAGCCACCCACCTACAGTTTCTTCAACCCATACGACTCGGCCCGGAACCAGTCCCTGCTCCTTGACCAGACAGGATACCGCTCTAAGCGCAAACCCTCACTAAAGACAGCCATGAAGACCAAGAAGATCTTCGGCTGGGGAGACTTCTACTTCAACGTCAAGACCCTTAAATTCAGCTTGTTGGTGACAGGGAAGATTGTGGACCACATCAATGGGACGTTCACCGTTTACTTCCGCCACAACTCATCCAGCCTGGGGAACGTGTCGGTCAGTATCGTGCCGCCGACCAAAGTGGTGGAGTTTGAGGTCCTCCAGCAGCAGCATCTGCACCCTCACACTCAGCAGGACGTCCAGATCCAGGAGACCCAGCAGTCCACCATCGACCCTAAAGAGACAAAGACCTTTAACTGTCGGGTGGAGTATGAGAAAACCAACAGATCCAAGAAGCCCAAACCCTGCCTGTATGATCCTTCTCAGACCTGCTTCACAGAGCACACCCAGTCTCACGCTGCCTGGCTCTGTGCCAAGCCCTTCAAGGTGATCTGCATCTTCATCTCTTTCTTCAGCATTGATTACAAGCTGGTTCAAAAAGTGTGTCCGGACTACAACTTCCAAAGTGAGCACCCTTACTTGGGATAAGTAAGTGAGACTAAACTGCAAAGAGAGAAAAGAAAAAGACAATGTTAATGATGACAATGATGAATATAATGATAATGATGGAAATCATAGTCATATTGATTACGATGAAGAAGCAGGGGACAGTTTTTTGCCTCTTAAACCGCTGTGAATGGGGTTTTAAATCAAGTATAATCAGAGGTATGGATGGTTAGGATATGGCTGAGTTCTCTGAATATTTTCCAACTTTGTATTTGTTAACTTCTGTTTTATTAGCTTTTTTTTTCTGTAAATAATGTACTCAACCTCAGCACACTTATTGTTTTTTAGAGATTTGTTTATCAGTGTTATTACTTTTTGCAGTTGGAGCATTTTGTTGAAAACAGCTGGAATCAGTATTATGCCCTCCGAGTACCAAGGGAGCCTCTGAGTCGGCTGTGCTGTGCCATCACTGTATGGCGGACGTAATGTTATGGTAGACTGACTGTTAATCATCCTCTCAGCTCCACGTTTCCCTGGATATAAGAAAGTTATATGTATGAGAAATGCTATGCTGGATATGCATACAATATACTGTATGAATAAGCACATTAAAATCTCTTAAACTGTCTGTCTTTTACTGGGTTTCCGTTCAGAGCTACAAGCACATTTGCGGGGCACAGCATATTCATGTTATCTATCTCAGCGAGGACGCTATTATGAATTAAGTTACATTTCACTCTGATTGGGAATTCATGCTCAAGCTTTCTGTGAAGATATGTAATTTTTAATTTTCTGAAACATATTGAAGGGAAGGATTAAATTTTAACATGAAAACCAACCGTGAAACATTCTTAAGATGATGATAATGTTTGACTCCTTTTGAGGGAGTTGGTATACAGTAATTGAATCTGAGGGAGGTATCTGATATAATTTTTAATTACATTTACCCAGAAACTGAAAAGAAAAATATTGTATTGGAGGTAATATGACTGACAGATTGTTTGTTTGATCGTGCAAGGAAAGGAAGTATATTTTAGGAAGCATTTTTCAGTTGCACCTAAATCTCCAGGTGGCTTCCTCACAATTTATTGACTGCTGTATCACTGGTGCCAATGTTCTAATCTTAGCTACCTAATAATCCTTAATCCTTATAATCCTCATTTTACTTCACTTTCTTTTGGCTAAAAATATAAGATTATGAAAAAATTAAGCAGGATAGCGTCACCATTGCCAAAAAATGTATATTCATGCATCCAGATTAGAGGTTAAAACTGAAAGGATAAATCTCCTCATCACCTAAATTAAACAAACACACCTGGAACACCTCCACCTTGCGACTATCTCAGACTGTCCCTCTTCTTCTTCTCTTAAGGCCCTGACACACCAACCCGATATCGGCCGTCGGACAGTCTGGCGAGGTCAGTGACTCGAGTCTGTTCAGTGTGTTCCGTGCCGTCGTAAACCGAGCCATCAGTCTTCATTTGGGCCGATTTGACATGTTGAATCGGAAGGTGGGCTGTCGGACTCAGGATTGCTAACCTGGAAATGACAAGCGGGATGAGCCTCTCAAAATCTGATGAAAATCTTTTAAACTGACCTTTGTCGATCTGGAATGAAGACAGATTCAGCAACTGCATGGCATATTTCTCGCTTAAAATGTTTTCAGCGGGGCAGCCTCTAGCTTACCCAGTAAGAGCGTTCACCCCATGAGTCCTGCAGCGGCGCAGGTTCGACTCCGACCTGCTGCCCTTTTCTGCATGTCATCCCCCATCTCTCTCCCTCTTTCATGTCTATCGGCTGTCACTCTATAATAAATGGAAAAAGCCACCAAAAAATAATCTATAATATTTTCAGAAACACGTGTCGGTAAAATATGAGATCGTATTCCGAAAGAGCCACCATTATGGTCGCCAGACCCATGTGACGCGTTCGTCCAATCAGCTGCCAGTTTTCATTTTTTGGGCGAGAATACAGATTAACGTAGCCTGCTTTTATGGAAACGTTTTACGTCTCACGCATGCGCAGAACGTGTACTCTCAAGTCGGCGTCGCTTCGGTGTGTTCCGAGGCACTTTTTTGACCAACTCGGGGAGGCAGTCAGTCCGACTGCCTTTTCTGCCGAAGGTCGGCCGTCGGGTTGGTGTGTCAGAGACTTTACTCTTTCTTTCTCTCTCAGCGCAGCTGTTGGTTCTTTGCTCTCGACACGTCTGATGTGATAATGCTACTCAGAATTTCATTAGAAAACACACAGTCTGTGCTAATTGAATCTTCATCTCACGCTCACGCTCACTCTCACTCAATACCCTATTCTGCTTTTGATCAATGACATTGAGATGGAGGTCCAGGGAGGTCCATGTATCTTACACACGTTGCTTTGGATAGTCTGAACATGTGATGATGACATGTGAGTGCCATATCATTTTTTCAAACCCTAACATGTAAATTCACTGACACTGACAGCAACTGTAACAACTGTAACCTCTTTTATGGGAGAATATCTACACCAATCAGAAATAAAATGTTAAATACAGAACATTTTCCTGGAAATACTATGTTGATAAATGTTTCATGCTTCCCCAAAATGTTCTAATCAATTGTCTCTGCCAGATTATTCATTTTTTGTTTTAAAGGTCCTATGACATGCTGCTTTTTGGATGCTTTTATATAGACCTTAGTGGTCCCCTAATACTGTATCTGAAGTCTCTTTCCCAAAATTCAGCCTTGGTGCAGAATTTCAGCCACTAGAGCCAGTCCCACAATGAGCTTTCCTTAGAACGTGTCATTTCTGTGTCTGTAGCTATTGAGGCGGAGAGAGCGGGGGGGCAAGGTGGAGGGTGGGGGTGTGGCCTTGACCAACTGCCATGCTTCGCTCGTTTGCAAGCCATGATGTCTCTCTCTTTCTCATGGGGCCAAATTCTCTGGGCGGGCAAAGCAGAGAAAGGGGAGGTAACCTTTCCCCTTAAGACGACATGAAGGGAAGATTCCATCTGAGCTTTGAATTTCTCAAAGGCAGAGCAGGATACCCAGGGCTCGGTTTACACCTATCGCCATTTCTAACCACTGGGGGACCATAGGCAGGCTGGGGGAACGCATATTAATGTAAAAAAAAACATATAAAGTGAAATTTTCATGCCATGGGACCTTTAATTTAGTATGTTTTAAAGCCCTTATTGGTGGGTTGACAGTAGGTGAAGGACAGGAAATGAGGGGAGAACATGCAACAAAGGTCCCCAGCTGGAGTCAAACCTGGGACATTGCCGTTCATCGTTGGGACCTTAACCACAAGGTCACCAAGGTACTCCACTTATTTCTGTTGTGGGGCAAGAGGACATGGTGCCTTTCTCAGCATTAGTTGGGAAGACGGCATAAAACACCATGCGCCGGAAACTAGTCTAAGCAGAGACTTGACAAACAGAGTCACAGTCAAATTTATTGAAAATGTAAGGCCTAGATAGAACTAGATTATGATGTATTGGCTAAGATAACTTTATTGATCCTCGGGGGGAAAGTCACGGTATATAAAGTAATTTAAATTAGCCCTAACTTCATCAGCTACAACATTAAAGTGATGTACACATTAATGCATCAAGAATGACAATCAAATAAATAATATAGGTCTAAATTATTCTGAATTTGGCCATTCTCCATAATGAGTAGGCCTACTTGCTTTTGGTAATTTAAGTACGTTTTGTACATTATAAATTAGTACTAAATTTTGAATGCATTACTTTTACTTGTAACAAGATATTTTCTACACTGTGGTATTTACTTAGCTAAGTAAAAGATCTGAGTAGACTACTTCTTCCACCACTGAAGTAAATCATATGATTGACAGCTAGTAATTTCCTCACAACGGCCTACAATTCCCATCAACCCTTTCGGCAGGATTGTCGTAACCAGCCGTTGCCAACAACTACAAGCAGCCCATTAGGAGCCTGTCAGCGGTGTGTCGCCTGGTACTGCCGCTTCTTCCTTTGGCCTGATAACTGGAAACATGCTGTCCTTCGCCCTGAGACAACTCACACGGGTACGTGTGTCAAAAAGTACTGTTAACGTGTCATTGATTCCGTAACGGTCTGAGTTATCGCATCTGTACGGTCAAACTGTTCGCTAGCTTAACGTCAGTAACGTTACTAAAGTCGATGGGGTTTAACTAAATTGCACACGTGTGCTTGAGCAATTGTCACCAAGTCGAAGAATATTTTCGGCAGTTAACCGCTAACTATCTTTTCTGTCCTGTTCATATTGCATTTTTGACATATTTGTGGTTGTTAGTTAGCTGATAAGCTAGCAGGCTAGCATTCAGTGTATGTTAGCTAGCTACATGGCTGCAACTGTGTCCACGTAATGATGCAACAGCGGCTGCTCTGTTTCATCATCAACTGCAAGAACGAAAACTTTCAACGTAACTAGCTACCTCGCTAGACTAGTCAAAGTATTGTAACGACCGGCAGGATGCCGTTGTGTTGACTGTTCTGCACTGCAGTGCAAAGGATCATGGGACTATGTTATTAACGTTTCCTGTCCTAGTTTAAGTGTGTGGAAATTATGTTCTGTTAGTGTTTTCGTTATGCATTTATGTAGCCTGGGTTTTAGTCTTGATTTAGTGTTAATGTTTATTTACATTTAATAAATATTACATTTACTACATTTGAAGTGAAAAGCCATTTAAATACATATAAAGTGTAGCAAGTTCTTCACAGAATCCACACAAAGCGATAAGTGGCTTTGCAATTTAAAAATAAATAAATAAATAAACACTCAAAAGTAACATCGTTCACACAAACAGAATAGAGGAGCTGGAAAAAACGCTGTCATACATTTAATTATTTTACAGTAAGGAAACATCAGAGGCAGGATTAGAAATAGATAAAATTTCCAACCATTTCTATGATACTAACATACACCGAGAAGTAAAACAGGCTTAAATGCATAGATACATAGACAGATAAATAAATAGATGGATAAATAAAGCTACATTTAAAGCCAGACTAAAAATATAGAGATTTAGTTTGCTTTTAAACATATCAACATTCTCTGCTGCCCTCAGCTCCTCAGGAAGACTAGCTATAGTAATAGAAGGATGCCTTGCCATAGGTTTTTGTTTTGACTTTAGGGATAATTGAAAGGCCACTACTAGACGACCTGAGGGTTCTAGAGTGTTCATAGGCTATAAGCAAATCTTTGAGATAATTACGTAACAGATTTGGTAAGGCTGTATTTTTATCAAAACAAGTCATTGTTTCAGCATTGTCAGCAGATTCTTGCATGTTGAAGTATTTATTACTTTAGGGTAGCTACAAGGATAATGTAAGCTTAATTTTCCTGATGTGGATTTAATCTTAATTTATATGGTGAATCTAAGGTCAAAGGTCCACTCACCTTTTACTCTCAGTTGCCAGTTTATTAGGTAGCTTAAACTAATGATCAAACTCTAATATTCAATCTACTTTCATTCATACCAATGGGTTGGGGAAAAGCATTTGAAACACCTTTCAGTATAACCCATTACAATTCAACAGCACCACAGACAGCACCATTGAGTTAAAGAACACCTCTCTAAACCAGATCCAACTAAATCTGAACATTATAATCTTCATGTATTTATTGCAGGGTTGTAAATATTTCCTTTTATTTTAATTTGTTAATGTGCTGTGTTAATCATTTTTTATTTAACCTTATATGCTTCACAAAGATGTGCTTAAGTACAGGACTACATTACAATGTACAGTGGATTCTATTATTCTGGTAAATTATTATTATTATTATTATTATTATTATCTTCCGGTTATTAATAGTTGCCCAGTGATCTAATTTAAGAGATAACGTTTTGTAATTTTACAGCTTTTATTCAAACAAGTTGTTTGATTAGTTGAGACATTGGAGTGACAGAGGTGTTGGGGGAAAAAAAATAAAAGTTGGTTGAGGGCTATTAATATCCTAATTTTGACCTTTATGAAGTGACCCATTTTGAGATGGTGTGAATTTCATGTAGTTTCTCAGAAACAACTAGGCTATGGCAACTTTGTGCCAAAAATCTTGTGGCATGTATTCAGACCTAGTTTTATAAGTCACTGTCAGTGTGTTTTGAAGTTAACTATTAAACTGATTGATTCACATGCTTGCATGCTTTTTCTATTGGTGGTAATTGGTTAAGTGTGCATCTTCATTGAGTTTCCAAAGGACTCACAAGACTTTAATTTCTTTTTGGTTTAGGCATACAGTGTCCTGACATGATCTGTGTGTGAGAGAAAGACTTAAGTCCTTGTGCAGTTATTTCTTGTTGCGGTTTGTTAGTCTTCTGCTACTGCTTGATAATGTTTTACTGGTATGACCTAAATCTAGGCCTGCTACCACTAGACAGCTAGGTAAGTCAACTTGCCTGTGATGTAACCAAGAAACTCGATCAATTTACAATGTTAGGTTGATTTGGAAAGTTGCATTTTTTTATCCATGAAAAGGATCTGGGCAATATATCGATATTATATCGGTATTGTGATATGAGACTAGATATCGTCTTAGATTTTGGATATCGTAATATGGCATAAGTGTTGTCTTTTCCTGGTTTTAAAGGCTGCCTTACAGTAAAGTGATGTCATTTTCTGAACTTACCAGACTGTAGCTGTTCTATTATTTCCCTTTACCCACTTAGTCATTATATCTACATTACAGAGGATTATTTATCAAAAATCTCATTGTGTAAATATTTAGTGAAAGCACCAGTAGTCAACACTACAATATCGTTGCGTTATCAATATCGAGGTATTTGGTCAAAAATATCGTGATATTTGATTTTCTCCATATCACCCAGCCCTATTACATAGTACAGTATGAATCTTTGGTTATGTTGCGTACAATCACAATTCAGAGTAACTTACAAAATATGAATGAAAATGTGTGTGACTGCATACATACAGTGATGCCTCTGCTCCAGTCATTACATGATGTCAAAATCCATACTAAGGGCCCTATTTAAACGATCTGAAACGCAAGTAGCTTTGTGGGCGGATCTCGGGCGCTGTTGCTATTATACCGGCGGGATAAATGAGTCTTGCGCCCGACGCAAATCTAAAATGGGTTGGTCTGAAGTAGCTAGGTGTGGTTTGGGCGTAACGTGAAAATAACCAATCAGAGCGTCATCTCACATTCCCTTTAAGAGCAGGCGCGCTTGTTCCATGGCGGATTGCTATTATGAAGGCGGATTTGCCCGGCGCACGCCAGCGGGAGCTGTCCGGGATGCGGCAAAGTAATAAATGCCCGTCTTGTCCGGGTGGCGATGTTGCTGCTCCTCTCGGGCGCGGCTCCTCAAGCGTGGGCCTCCAAACGCACCACCTGCACCTGTTGTGCCCCTTCCTCCTCCCCCCACTCCATCTCCGTCCACCCGCTCCATCAGGAGCGCATCGCGCATTGCCACTCCCGGACCAGATTCCGCCGGAGTGTCCAATCCCGCCGTAGTTCAACATCACGTCTCCTTAAGTCCTCTAATATTTCCTCATTTATGTCATCAACACACATGATTCATGGAAATGTGTAAAACACAACAAGCCACAAAGAATGCTGCGACTTTTTGAGGACTGTACTGTAAAGTGCCTCCTGATCTATCCAAACGCATGAAGCGCATTTTCAGTAATATTTTTCTTTGTAATTATGTATGGTTTTCAAAAATGTGAACTGCTGTAGATGAGAGAAGTGTATGCGCGTTGTGCACACGCTACATTATGGCCAAGCATTCGTCTCTAAAATAGCATCTGAATAACGCGCTACTGACTTTAGACTAGCGCTACTGACTTTAGACTAGGTTTTTCCTGGTCAGTGGCGGAATTGTTTTCTGAAACTGCAAAATAGTACCACGTAACGTTTGCGCCGGAACACGTCTCCTCTTTTCGCTGAACCGCCCCCGGGAGCGCAAATACATTCCCTAATTTACCGACGTACGTCTGTGGAGGTCCGCTGTGAGTCGGGTGCAAAATAGGAATGATACATGCGTCGGTGTACAAAGGCAATTGCGCTGAGTGCAAGATAGGGCCCTAAAAGTACTCCTATGTTTCCGTGCTGTGTACTGAAAGATTAGAGATTTTTTTTGCAGGGCATTTTTTTTCAAGTCCTGCAGCCCTTTGGTCCATAACTCTACTTACTCTACTTATCATGCTTTCGTTTGAAGTTCTGAGGAAAAGATTTACTGCTGCTTTTCCAACTTTTCTTAAAAGTTACAGTCAACAGAGGTTGACTCATTTGGAAATGACATGCTGCTTTTCCAAAAAAACAAACCATTTTTGTTTATACAGTATGTTGCTAACATGAACCAACAGAGTGGTACTGGTGCATTCAGTATTACCCAGCAATACACGTGGATGTTTTTTATTTATTTATTTTTTTACCTTTTTAAATTGGCTCAGAAATAGTTTGCAGTGACACCCTAAACACAGCCTGTCTGGCTTCATCACCTCCCACACCAAAACCACTACAATTCCAATTTAATGCTTTTGTACTCCTCAGATTTTGACAAAGACTAACACTGTCCCAGCTTAGTTATTCTTTAGCTCTTTGAATTTAGTTTTATTCTTTTAACAGGAGCACATATGTTTCTGCCCGGTTTCATGGCTTCATCAATATTTTTTTCATCAGCAATGTTTATAAGTTGCTTGGAGCTACTCTTATTCCATTAAAGATGACTGCCACTTCCCTAAAAAAAAAATCAAGTGTTACGCATGTAAAACACACATCAAACAAATAAACATCGGTCAGTGTCTTGGGGATATCTCGCACTAGTGCAAGTACCTCATGCGTGTTTTAAGCCGTTTTGCTTTTGTTTGCTTTCATCTTTATGAATACAAAAACCTTCTGCATCCAAATAAAACATAGGTATGTGTGTACAATGATTTAGTGAGTGTTTCAAAGGATAACTGCATTAAATAAACCATAATTGTACTTAAAACAATGCCAAACACATGCTAGTTCAGGCTTCTTAAATGTGAGGATGTGCTGCTTTTCATATTGCTTTTCATATTGGATTTCTGGGTGATTCTATGGGGATTATAGGATAGGCAAAAATAAACCTTGGCTTCAGCCTATTCCTTTTTCGGTTACAGTGGAAATAATTGTTTCTTTCATGTATGTTAACCAAAATAAAATAATTCATATCTTTTGTAAATCGAATATTTAACTATGGAAAAGGTCATATTTGGCCATGGGAAATTATACCAGGCATTTTGCACTAGTTTGACATTTTATAGACAAAATTTATAAATTAACTAATAAAATAATTGGCAGATTAATTGATAATGATAATCAGTAGTTGCAACAGCCCAAGTTTAGTCCAGTTTGCTACACCTGCCAGACAGCCCTTTCCAATTTCTTTCAATTTACTGTAAATTGAAAACCAACATTAACTGATTTACTATCCTGTTACTGGTGATTTTAAAATAAAGGACGTTTTTATGACTGATTTAGCCATATTTGTGTGTCCTGAACAAGATTTTACAATGCAGGAAAACCCAGTTAAGTATTTCTCTTTTTGATTTCGCAAACTGTGGCCTTGACAGGACTGGACGATGAGAGGGTTGTTGGCACAGGCGCACAGGCGCACCGCGACGATGCCAACCGTACAATCCACAGCATGTATCTAGACTCTGAGGCACCAGGAAGCCCAGTGTATAACTCTCTCACTATCCTCACTATCACCACAAGAAGTGTTGTAGAAAGATTACAGCATAAATGTATCGTTTCACCGCCTACACCTCCTGAAGATTGGCTTTGTCGGCGGCATCGCTTAAGCCTCTGATTGTCACCCTGAAAAGCCCTTTGACCCAAATAGAGTGGAGTTGCCAAGGGCTCAGCCTCCGTCCCTTCACGCCTCTTCACCCCATCCAAATTTTTCAGTCTAGTGTTATCTAGACTGAATCACAGGGCAATTTGTAACAGACTGCCCTGCTATTAGTTAGTGACAGGGAAAGAGGCAACTATGTGTCAGACTGACGGATGCTGCTGCCCTGTTGACACATCTTCTCTCTAACCTTACATATCTTCTTTTTTTTCTTCACTGTTTCTTCTCTTTTGTCCCGTCTGTTTTGCTTCTGTTACCTGGCTGATTGTTGTTTGGTATAGCCACTGGTGGACAGCAGTCATCTGTAAAATTGACTCGCCTCAGGAGCTGCTTCAGGAAATGGGGAAAAAATATCACAGAACTTTGATTAATGAAATGATTTTCTTCCTCCCTTTTTCTTCTCCGCCATTGGTCTTTGGGCACAGATGTTTGACAGGAACGGTTTAACTGCCAACAGTTACCTTATCATTGTCATGCAGTGCATCTGTGACTCTGCCATTATCTCAATCAATCAATTTTTATTTGTGTAATGTAATCCTTCTCATGCTTGGCGCCCAGGTTGATGTGGCCTATCCCGCCCCTTTTCTTACAGCACAGTTTTCATCAGGTTCACCTTCAAACGACACCATCATCTGTCGCCTAAAAATAGTCCCACTGTGACACATTTGGTGCTTGTATCTTGGCTCTCACTTTTCTTGGATCAGTTTATCTTGTGTTTATTAATTAATCTCCCGTAATGATCAGTGCTGGGAAATGAGGCAGGAAAGCACAGAGGCAGACCACAGGGACTGACCTGTGTGGTTTGTTTAAGGCCAGTGCTGGCCTGTTTGGATGCAATGGAAGTGATATAGATGACAAGGTGAACTAATAAAAACGCCCCATGAGGGCTACTTGGGGGAGCGTGCTTAGCAGCGTAAGGTGACAAGACAGGTACAGGACGAGGATGGGAAAAGCAAAGCAACGGTGAGGAGGAGGGAGAGGCACTCCTGTCTTTTCTGTCGTCAGTAGCGCTATAACCATGGCTTGTGTTAGGTTTTTCTGCCACTGCTTTCCTTGGCCTTGGTGTGTCCCAGCAAAAGCGCAGACAGCGAAGGACAGTTCCCGTCAAGATTTAATGACCCATGTGATTTTTCAGCGAGAAACTTGTCCTCAGAGGCAACCCGAACTGTCTCCCCAGGCTCTAAGCTCTTCCAGAGCTCTTTTTTCACCACCAACACTGCCATCGGTGACAAAAGGCCAAAGACTGTTGGAAATCAGCCATTAATGTGCCAGTTGGCTCCCCTGGTGTGTCACCCACTGCCCCCTCTGCCACCCTGGGGAGCAGATGCAGAGGTGGAGAGTAGAGCGGGGCCTAACGGCGATAAAGTAGAGTAACTTTCTGCAAGCAGTTCCTCAGGATGAAGTGCTCTTATTAACATTTTTTTATTTTACAAAGGATGTTTAATTATGAAACTATTTCTGCCCAACATTAACCTTCTTGAATTTTTATCCTAAAATGTGGAAAAGCTACAGAGTTTGGTTATTTGCTAGATTTACAGTGCAATAAAGACTGCACAAGATGAAGTACCCAAACATTTTTTACACCACATGGAAAAGGCATAAATTGCGGGGTTTTTTTTCCATATGGGTGTCCTTAACGAGTGCTGAGCATTGTGTTAATTACTTTTTAATGGTGCTATTAAAGGGGGTTGTCCCTCATAGCCCAGCACACCTGTACAGATTATAACTATAGGTTGGCAGTGGTGGGATTGATCTCAACACAGAGTCATCATCATATTGTTGATTAAATGATGGGAGAGAGTCAATTTGTTCCGAATGCAATCAACCTGTCAGGGATTTGTATCTTCTATTTTCTGAGGGTTCTCCCGCACAGTGCCCTCCCTGTTGATTGGGGATTATAAAGGGAAGGCATAGTGCATACAAGTACCAAGATTTAAGCCAGTGTAGGATTCATGTTTAACTTAAAAAAAGAGACTGAGAATTGTATGGACTCTGCACACTTGCATGATCACGCATTGCAGCAGCAGTAGAACTCGCCATCCCCCAGTCAAGATTAGATAAGCAGGAAGTGCTGAATCTGTTCTCTATATGCCTCCTTCGGTACACTGAGGCTGTAAAAGTCAGTCCCTCAGTTTGTAGAAGTGCTGATAGAGGCATAATTGAACAACCATGCCGATTGTTGATATCGTGCAAATACACCAGCTTCTAATTATTCTGGGCTACAAATTGGAGTGTATGAGGAACAGAGGAGGGGACTTGAAATGTCCCATTTTTTTTTTTTTTACAAAATATGTAAAATGATCAAATATATTCTGTAGAAAAATAATGCTCCATGTAACATGTCTCTTCATTACATTCTGGTCCCTCTTTATGAGTGAAGCGCCACACAGTTTAATCTTCATAGATAATGTAACTCCAAAATGCATATATTAATGTTTTTCCTCTTCTTCACACCCACATTTAATATTTTTTCACTTGCTAAAATCAAATCAAAAACATTGCAGCTGCAACACATACTGCAGTCCTATTCTTTTACTGTACTTCTATCAAAGTTATGGCAAATTGCAGTGCAGTAGTAAGATTTTTGTTAAATAGCTAAATCTGTAGGATGAAAAATAAAATCTTCCCAAACCATGGCAACTTATGTCAGTCCTCACGAGATCCATTTTAGTGCAATGATCCAGTATTAGAAAATGTGTTTAGGATAACTATATCTGTACAAAACTAAAAGATCCTTTTTTTTTCTCTCCCTCATCATGCCCTCCAACACTGCAACTTTTCTTCTGCTCATAGCCACTGTGCCAGCGAGCCTCAGTTCGTCTCAGTGTACGTGGCCAGCAGTCCCACGCTGCCAACCATACAGTGGATGAAGATCGTCCGTGGACAGGCCAGGAAAGCCTGGCTCAGGACGACCCTGAGATGTGGGATCTGCTGCTAAAGGAGAAGGACAGGCAGTGCCGCGGCTTGGAGCTCATTGCATCTGAGGTAAAATGTCTTTCACGGATGATTTTTTTAATTTTGGTTTAAGTATACTAAATCTTATTCTACTTAATTGAACAGTTTACAGAGATATGGGAAGAATGGGCTGCAAAGGAAGGGGGTTGACATAAAACGTTCTCAGACCTTATTATAAACCTAATGTAGGATGTTAGGATAACTTTGTATGCAGCTTATTGAATGTTTAAATCAAAACTGTCTTCCTCAAGACATTTTCTGGTTTTAGATGCTTGCTAGGCCAGTGAAACTATGACCTTCTGGCTCAAACATACAAATAATAAAACCGATATGAACTCTGACAAGCTTCTTTTTTTTTTTTTTTTTTTTTTTTTTTTTTTAATAAAAAAAAGACAACAAATTCATATCAAGCTATATTCAAACTTGGCTAAACATGAAAACGTCCACAGGATACAGTACGTTCTTTAAGCAAGAATAGCTCAGTTGTTACAGAAACATTTGGGTTACTCTTTGTTTTCATTCCAAGGCTGAATGGTGTGAAATGGAAACTTTTACTATTCAAAAGAGCCGAAGAGGTTTTATCTTGTATTGTTCTTTCTCCTGTTTTTCGCCACAGTAGTTGTTCAGTAGAGTATATCGGCCCCCTCTCTACACAAAGCCTGACCGCTCTAGTGTGAGATAAAGCTGATATCTTCATTCCACCTCCTCCCTCTCACTCTACAAGCCACATCACAGCACAGGCATTCCTTGAATAAAAGACATACATTTTAACACACACACTGCAAGACACTGAAGCAAATGCATTTGCTTTTGTAATATATGCACAGTTGTCATAATGAAAGAGGGATGCAGGAGAGAGCTTTCACTGGAGCTGTTATCTCCCTTGATCTCCTCTTGGCTTCTAGGTGAATCATTAGCATAAATAACACACACACACACACACACACACACACACACACACACACACACACACACACACACACACACACACACACACACACACACACACACACACACACCTCAACTAGGGAGAGAGTGTGGAGACAAACTGTACTTTTTGTTTTTGTGTATGTTTTGTGTTTATTACTGCCCAATGTGATACTATACGGTGTATACAATAGTGTTGTGTCAGGCCATACCAAAAGCAGTACAGTATCCATAGTTACACATTCAGGGATGCATTTGTGCAGTATATGTAGAAGGTAATCACTCCTTATGTTTATAGTTAAGTATCATGTACAATGTTTCAATGAGATTTACAAAGCCTCATGCAAATACGTATGTCCCAATACCATTTTTTTGTGCGCTCAATCTCAATTTCAGTCTCATTTATTTAACATGGTACTCTATTTTTTCAAATCCCATTTTAATGTATTGTTTTGACATGATATAGCTACATACAGTAGGCTTACTATAGAATGATATTTTATGCTTTCCCTTTAATATTTTTTTATAATGTGCCATACTGTAAATGTTTGTATAATATCTCTGGGGAGAGGAGAGCAGTGGCGTGTGGATCTGTTGTGGCAGGAAGGTTTTCAGAGAGGATGCAGCATGAACAAAATACTTACTCCTCAAAAAAGCAATGGAGAAAATCTCAGGAGTAGAAATTCAAAGAGAGTTATTATGTAAAAGCTGTAGGTGGAAAATGACAATGTTTTTTTAGCCAACAGTCCAAAACCTAAAGATATTTAGATATATTATCACAAAGACAAACTGAAAATCCTTACATTTGAGAAGCTAGAACAAAGTAATTTTTGGTATTTTTGCTTAAATTATGACATAATGAAATAGTTAAGCAAATTATTAATGAAAATTGGTCTAGCTCTAATGTAGAAAATCCAGTCCAGTAAAATGAATGAAAAGAATAAGTCTGTCAATGAGTGAGTCCAATATCAGTTACTGGTATTGTATATTTAACAGAAATATTTAACATGTCTGTCTTAACTTCCAGCACACAGACAAGATATAAAGTAAAACTTTTGGGTAATTATACTGCAGCAAACCATACTCACTAAAATGTGTTTTTCTTGGAAAATGCATTGCAAAGTGTTTTAAAAAAGGCCACACCAATGTATCTCAGCATGTGCAGAAAAGTTTATTACATTATCTTGTATCCCCCAGCAGCGAGGCGATAAGCATTGTGAAGTGCAGAATGTTAGTCAATGGAAGTCCAGAGGTTCAATACTGTAATGATTGCCTTTAGCTGGAGGGGGATTTCTCACTATCACTTAACAGACTTTAATTTGCCGTCCTTGTCCCTTCTGTCCACTCGCGCCATTGATCTGAGTGTGTGTTTGCTTGTGTGTGTGTGTTCTCACCACAGAATTTCTGCAGTCGAGCAGCTCTGGAAGCTCTGGGCTCCTGTCTGAACAACAAATACTCTGAAGGCTACCCAGGGAGAAGGTGAGTGTGTTTATTCGGCCACACCCCAGCTTATTAATACTGTTGATATTCTCCGCTTTAGGATATTTGTTACAGACATGCACACATAAACACACACATATAGAGTGTGTTCTCTAGCTTGCCCTGTAATAGTACATGCCAACCACACAGCAAATAATCCACAGCTTTTGCTTAGCCAAAGACGATTCCTGAGGGAATACATTGGAAGAATTCAGTGCCCAGGCTGATAGTTGCATGTTTTCTATTTCCAGTTTTATTTCTATTATTTCCCTTAGATAATACACATTTATCAGCAGAAAACGGAGATCTGACCTGTTTGGAAATGCTTCTCATTTGATACCTTTTGATTCCTGGAATACAAGCCTACCATAAATCTCCCTCCCACTGAATGTGTTTTTACCCCACATCCTACTCAGCTGCTGTTTGCACTTTAATGTAATGAAACAAAAGGATGATCTCATTGAGTGAGTGTTTAGTACAGTAGCCATCTGTTGCTCCTTCATCTGTAATTCCACTGAAAAGGTTTGATGAGCATTTTTACCTGATATGTCCTAGATCTGCTGTGGTAGTTTTGGGTTAACATTGGTCTATATTGCTCTATATGTTTGTGACCAACAGCGCAATTTGTGGCAAATGTATGATTGGTAACAGCAGTGGCGGGCCGTGTATTTTACACCTGGGCCCTCAGTACTATCCTACAGCTATTAAACAACCTTTGAATAACCTCACCATGACACTAGGACATTATCATGTGGAATAAAGTGCTTTAACACAAGGCTCAACACCTAGAGAGTTTCAATACACTATTGCAGAGACATAAATACACGGTGACTGAAGCCATCACTTTCACAGTATGGCAGGGTGCTGCATCACATATAATCCAAATGAATGTAATTATCAAAGAAACAACCGGTCACATTTACTGATACGATGACCACAAAGCAATCAAAAACACAAATAACCCAATCGGCGATCAACAGGCTTCCCCATAAATCCCAGCCGAGCTGCTGGGGCTCAACAACACACATGCCACCACGCACAAACAAAGGCACAGCAGCCACTGACACTGCTCAAACCTTCAACACCAGCACCAAACAATCTAAAGCAAGCAGTAATAGCTAGTAAAATAACTTTGCTAAAATTCAGAAAAATCCATTAAACTTACCAAAAGCTGTTCATCATTTGAAGAAAAAGTACATCCTCCTAACTTTACATCTAAAACTCTAAACTAACTTAAACTAACGTTACTGCTACGGTTCTGTGATGCTAGCTAGTTTGGCTTCTTGGCTACCGTATACTAACTGGTCTGAAAAATGCAGACGTAGTTGGGTAGCTGTCAAAGAATACGCCCAAAAGGGCAAACTTGAAATTTGATTGGCTAAAGAATATGACAATCAACAACATTGTCTCCTATTTGTTTAAACAGCAGAGGGATTCACTCGAAATTCTCAAGGCCTCAGAGTAGATTTTTCACATAAATAATATAAAGCAGCTATAGGCAATGCTATTGTATGTACAATATATCAAATGACAGTGTGAAAGGGCTCACTTGTAGTGATGAACCTACAGAAGCTGCTCAGCACCAAACATCAGATAAACAAGTTTAGTGACTAGCTGGTGAACATAGTGGAGCATTTAGTAGCTAAAAAGCCAGATATTTCCCTCAGGAGTTGGTAGAAACCAAAAACTGAGCTCAAAGAAAGTGAATATTGGACTTGCATTCACCAGTTGGCCAGAATCACGACTCCAAATGAATGATAATGTTGCTCTGTAGCTGCTGGATGTGTAAATAAACAACTCCATGTCAACTTAAAAGGTAATATGTAAATGTTGTGTTCGTGACTTGTTTTTGCTGCCCCCAAGTAGCCAACCCCCAGCTATTTCAGATTTAAATTGAATAATATTAAAGCTTAATCCAGCAGGTTATTTGCAGGAGTGATGCATCTGTTGCTAAATGGGCTATGGATGTCGTTTTCTTTCATCTATGCTCTCAGATACTATGGTGGAGCAGAAGTGGTCGACCAAATTGAGCTGCTGTGTCAGAAACGAGCCTTGGAGGCCTTTGACCTGGACCCAGCTCTGTGGGGTGTCAACGTCCAGCCGTACTCTGGCTCACCCGCTAACTTTGCGGTCTACACTGCCGTGCTCAACCCCCATGACCGCATCATGGGCCTGGACCTGCCCGACGGAGGACAGTGAGTAGTCACTGCTTTTTTTCCTAACTTGACCTGCACCCTGTCACTTATTTTTTTTCTTTCTTACCCTCCCTCTTCTCTGAACTGCCCCATTTTCTTTCTCTGTCTACACTAGTGTGTCATTTGCACCTGCAAAATCAAGTTGTTTAAATTGTAATGTACCTTCTTCCTGCTGTTTACATCTTCCTCTTTTTCACCCCAGTCTGACCCATGGCTACATGTCCGATGTGAAGAGGATCTCAGCAACCTCAATCTATTTTGAGTCCATGCCTTACAAGCTAAATGTAAGTAGAGATGCCTTCTACTTATATCAACTAACAACAGTTGTTGACTGTCTTATACCAGTTAATAACCATCCATTACTTTGGTAATGATGAGGAAGAGTATCACCAGTAAAGTATTTATAGAGAAACTACACTAAGACTTTGTGTAAATGTTTGCTAGTGAATATGTTGTACAGTATGTTGTTTATAAGGTTTTTTTTTTTTGTATCTTGCTGTCATTAGGTTGGCAATATAATACACAATGATTTGAGTCTGCCTCATCAGCAGTTATCAAATGTGAAGCTTGGAGTAACACACAAACCCTTGTGCAAGTTGTTTTTTGAATTGATTTTATTGCTTTTCATTTTGTTAATACAGAACAAACATATAGATGCATGTTAATTAATGATATAACATTTGGTGCAACTTATCTTTATATAGAGTCCTAGTCATGGCTTTGTGGTTGGTTTTGTACTTTTCCCATTTTTCATGAAACGCTGAGTTCTTCCATGCAATATGACTTTGCTAAACTTTAATGACATCAGTCTTGGTGTTGTATGTTTTCCTGTGTCAGATTTAGGGATGGGCATTCGATTACATTTTCTTAGTCGGATCGTCGGGAGAATTAACGATCGACTATCGATTAATCATTAATATTTTTATATTAAAATTAATTATTTATTAAACTTTTTATAAGTTAAAAATGCAATGAAAATACAGCGTGTTTTTCATCGATGATATCTTAATTACAAGAAGAAGAACTTGTGGCAGTTAAACTGGAGGTTATAGATATAGGTTATAGATATATGCGCTGCGGTGCTCTGAAGCAGCAGAACCTGCAGCTGCGAGCCGGTGTTCTTAAACAGAGACCCTCGTTTGTTCCAAAATAATAAATAAAAAGAATCATGTTAAATAATAACTTAACCAAAAACAGATCTGACAGGTTTTGTCAAAATGTAACTCAAAACTATCCAAGGCACGGGACAAAGCCTAATAACAAAGTAACCAGTAGGCTAACTCAGATACAACTTCTGCACCAGTCTACTGATTTTTGTTGAGAAAGATAAGCATGTTGACATGATGTGGGGTCAGACGCGACCGCTACCTGGTGACCGTCAGTCCAGCCGCCGAAAACACCCGCGTTGCCGGGATGCACAGGTACCTCCACGCTAACTTGGCCAGCCCGAGGAACCTTATTTCGTTCTTCGTAGTGAGTTTCTACCAGTCTGGTGATGGTACGTCGTGACTGAATGTGATATGCTGGTTCCATTATCCATGTCAATGAACTTGCAGATCCCTTGGGTAATTTTCTCTGCTCGTTGTGCATCGCAGCTCCTCCGTGCTAACATCGAGTTTATGCTAGGTTGAGACTGAGAGCAGGGTTCACCGCGGCCGCCACCGACATTAACCAGGGTCGGATGCACTTTGCTTAGTGGTAGGCTACATCATTTGAGTCGTGGCCGTGTTGTACTTATACACGGCATCAGTGTTTGCAGTGAACTAAGTCGTTTTTTTAAATCAAAATGGTCCCATGCCACACTTCGCCGTGTCCTCTTCGTGATTATTTTTAAAATCAAAATGGAAACTCGCAGCCAGATAACTGAGTATGGAGTCAAATATTGCCCCCCGGGTGGTAAAATGTTTAATTGCTGCCACACTGTGAAATTCATTTCATTGCTTCAAGACTCACACTACACAACGCAACCAGCATTAGTTTAATCGATAACAAATTAACGTGATCGACTAAATTCTTAATAATCAATTATCGATCGTCGAGTAATCATGCCCATCCCTAGTCAAGATTACCTAAATATAGCACAACACATTTCTTCATTTTCTTGACATTCCCAAAATGGTAGGAGAATGAGCCACATTGTTCATGCAGTTTTTTAAAACTACTTCTACATTTACTTAAATAACAAGAAGAAAGAACAAGAAATTACAAGCACAAATATCTAATTGTATTCCAAATATTTAAGGCTTGGTTTCTCTTAAAAAAAAAACAACATGTAATAAGATATTGATTTAAATAAATAGAGAAGAAGGGGAACATTTAGGGAAAAGCTGTGATCCCTTTTCAGGGAAATCCTGTTTGCTTATGTGCCCCCACAGGGATGACACAAGGCATTATGGGTAGGGAATCAGTATCTAACGCAACAAAACTTCAGCCCAACAATTGCTTGCTGGCATGTGACAGAGGTGCATAAACGCAGGTGTTTTGGTTGATTATAATGGCCTCTTCACTCACAATGCAACCATACAGTCCTATTAGTTTAGTAGAATACGTAGAACATTTAATGTGCT